>NC_026002.2:62500276-62800276 GCF_000442705.2 Elaeis guineensis
TTGAAAAAATTTTGAGAAAAAAAAAAATTTAGGTGGCAAGTTACAAGAAGGGTGGTGAGATTTTTAGCAAGTGTTGCTAATGTGCCTAGATTATTTTTTCCATATATTGGAGCCAAAAAATCAAATCTTAGGTTGTATACATTTGAAGAGTGTCTTCTTGATGTCATTCTAATGGTAAGATCGAAAGTAACTAAGCTTTTATGCAATCGTGATGTAAGTTCGAAGCCGACAGTATTTTTGAGAAGATAAGGCTGCGATAGCGCACCAGTTGGGAAGGACCTTGGCCAACTTTCATATGGATCACCATTGGAGGACTTCTATCTTGGAGTCTCATAGAGAACACCAACGTGCCATTTTTTTATTTTGGTGAAAGTGTAAAATTCTATCCCTTTTTGTATGCTTTTTTTATTTTATCGATATTGGCAAGGTATTCTAGGGTTTGGATTCCAGCTTGATAGTTTTATTTGATAGAGCTATTGATGAAGGAACCAGATCTGGGTTTCAAGATTAGATCTTAAAATTTTTTCAAGATCAGACAGTGGAAGACTAAAATAAATCAAAATTTATCTTATAAAATCAGAAATCTCTAGATCTAAGATCCTATTACATGATTATTATATGTATTAAATCAAAAATTAAAATATAAAAGCAAGAATACATGTTGATCATATCAACATGTTTCTATACTACATCTAATGCATGTAAAATATAATAAATCAGATCTATTACCTTGCAAGTTAGAAGTTCTAACTTGTTGATCCAGCTTGAGGATGATGTTGCGAGTCGTACATGCGTTCGGCCTCTAGGAGTCATCCACACAAGCCTACGAATCACGATCAGAAGTTCTAGTCCAGAAAATTAGCACAGTATGCTAGTACTGTGTTGATCCTTCTTCGAAGTCGATCAGATACCTTCTTCTTCTTGATTTGGACTCTTCTAAAGATGAGAAGTAGGAGAAGGAGTTTTAGATGTGAGACACTCTCAGAAAACTCATAGATGGAGGAAGAGAAGAGGTAAACTCAGCAACCCTAGAAGAAGACCCTCTTCTTCTTCTCTTTGTTCTCACCTAGACACCTAGTTTTTATCTATTATATCTCCATTCCCCAACACCCTTTCACCATAATTTTCATATGCCCCAAAGGACACTCAATGCTCTATAATCTATAAAAATTTAAGAAGAAATTCATCTTAAATAATGAGATATGAAGAGTATTTGTCTAGGTCAAATACCTAGTCAAGAAAAGTCCAAACAGGGCAAGACAAGTGGTGCCCAACTCTTGGCACCCCCTCCTTCTTTTTCTACCATGGACCACTAGCAAAGGTGCACAATATATATCATAAAAACCATAAAAATTTTAGAAAAAAAATTGGATAAAATCAATGCCATAAGGAAAGAGTTTTGGTTTCCTAAAATTCTATCTCATAGAATTTGAAATCCAAACTAATTCCTACTTTGACTTGGTCCACAACTACATTCCATGTAAGAGAGAAAGAGTGGAAAGCTTTGGACATGCGTGAAGGCCTGGGAGAGAAGGTTTTGTCACACAAAATAAGAGAGAGTGGGCATGGGGGGCTAAGGTGGCGCAAGGTGGAATCCTAGTCTTACTAGGATTCAATCTATGACTTGTTCAAATTTGTTTCTCAAACCAAATCAAACCAAAACTAAATCAATCCAATTAAAATAGATCTTAATCTAATTAAAAATTTAATTTAATTAGATTAAATTATATTTAAATTGATTTAATTTTTAATCAAATTAGAAATTAGGTTGACCCAAGTTCTAATTGAACTAGGACTTGTTTTTCCTTGCACTTGACTTATCCAATAAACCAATTGGACTTGATCCAATCAAGCCCAAACTAAATCTAATTAAATTATATTCAATTATACCTAATCTCAGTCTATTGGCTTAATCAAATTAAGCCAATTAGCAATCAAATTGCTAATCAATCCTCCTGTAACACTTGCACTAGGTGAAATGTCAATCGTATTGATCGTTTAACCCTAGAACGATTCTTAATTATTGATCAACCAGTCGATCAGATTGTAAACTCTAATATGTGTGACCTCATAGGTCCGAACCTAAGTTGATAGTATAGAAATAAATTTTTGTACCAGTCAAAGTGACCATCTAGCAATGGTACCCGACGGTCGGATAGATCGAATGTGTAGAACAACATCTTTAGAACCCATGCGGATATAGTTTCCATAAAATTCATCCCCTTGACCAAAATGCTCATAGGATATCTCAGAGTTCAACTGTCAACTCTGATCAGGTTGTTCATATTATATTTCAAAATATCAAATCCATCTGATGGATTATCATGGCCAAGATTTTGCTAAATTGAAATACAGCAACTCATTCTTCTCCAACTCTTGGAGTGGTCAATCCCATCTTGATCATACTCTGACTTCACAAGTACTTGACTGTACCTAAAAGCCTTCCATCACTGAATTAAAAATTCAGTTAGTCCAGTACCATAGCACAGTGAGTTGTTTGTAAGTCACTGAGGCGATCTCAGGTCTAAGGGACACTTATACCTATATCCCATCAGAGATATTCTCGACAGTAGAATGCTCTGAAATTGGTCACGTTCAATGATGATATATCCTTACATCTCATCTGTATGCCATACCAGTGTCTCCACACTCTTTGGTTAAGAGGACAACCAACCCATATGTCCTACAGCGACCTATGCTCGATAGAAGCTGTCGTCCTTATTAACAGCCCATCATTTGGTCGTGAACAGTTTTAAGGACTAATCGATAAATCCTCTCTTTATCAAACCTAAATAATCCTAAGGACTTCATCACAACAACGGAGTTCATTAGAAGATGAAAATTTATGAAGAAAATATCAAAAATATATTTTATTTATTTAACAAATCAGTTACAATACAAGGTTGCTCAACCGTCAGCAGGTTGACGATTGAATTTTGGGACATATTTTCCAATAACTCCTACTTGTCCTGAAGCCACTTGACATAGTATTTAATACCCATCTTTGACTTGTGATTGTCGAACTCTTTTATCGTCAGGACTTTAGTGAAGGGGTTGGCCAGGTTCTCTTTTTCATCAATCTTCTGAAAGTCGATGTCACCTCGATCCATGATCTCCCGGACTAGGTGGAAGTGGTGCAAAATATGCTTCATCTGCTGGTGTGCTTTAGGTTCCTTCACCTGAGCAATGGCACCAGTGTTGTCGCAGTAGAGCAAGATCGGACCATCGACGGAGGGTACTACTCTGAGCTCGGTGATGAATTTTCTCAGCCACACAGCTTCTTTGGCGGCATCCAATGCTGCGATGTACTCTGCCTCACAAACAAAGTCTGCCACAGTATGCTGCTTGAAACTCTTCCAGTAGATGGCTCCATCATTCAAAGTAAAGATATAACCCGACACACTTTTGCTATCATCATGGTCAGATTGAAAGCTGGAGTCTGTGAATCCCACAAGTTTCAGATCTGACTCGCTATAAACCAACCATTGGTCCTTAGTATTTCTCAAATACTTAAGAATGGCTTTAACCACTTTTCAGTGATTTTCTTCAGGATCAGATTGGTATCTACTCACTACTCCTAGTGAGTATGCCACATCTAGCCTTGTACATGTCATAACGTATATGATAGATCCCACGACCGAAGCATATGGGACTCTACTCATATGCTCTCTCTCTTCAGGAGTTGTCAGACAATCCTTCTTAGAGAGAGAAATTTCATGATCTATCGATAGATAGCCCTTCTTGGAATTCTCCATGCTGAACTTCTTCAGCACAGTATCTATGTACGTGGACTGAGATAACCCAAGCATCCTTTTAGATCTATCTCTATAGATCTTCATCCTTAAGATGTAGGATGCTTCACCCAAGTCCTTCATGGAGAACTGCGATGACAACCAAACTTTTATTCTCTGTAGTGCAGGGATGTCATTCCTGATTAAGAGAATATCATCCACGTACAAGACCAGGAATACCATAACTGGACTATTTGCCCATTTATAGATGCAGGGCTCTTCTCCATTCTTAACGAAGCCATATGTTTTGATCACCTTATCAAAATGCATATTTCAACTCTGGAAAGCTTGCTTCAATCCATAAATGGATCTCTGAAGCTTGCACACTTTGGACTCATCTGTGGATGTAAATTCCTCAAGTTGTATCATATACACCTCTTCGATCAGCTCTCCATTCAGAAAAGCTATCTTTACATCCATCTGCTAGATCTCATAATCCAAATGGGCAGCTATTGCAAGCATTATCTGAAAAGATTTGAGCATTGTCATAGGGGAGAATATCTCGTTATAGTCAATACTATAATGTTGATGATACCCCTTGGTAACCAAACGGGCTTTATAAGTCTCCACCTTTCCGTCTGCACCCCTCTTCCTTTTGAAGACCCATTTACACCCAATGGGTTTAACTCCTTCAGGTGGGTCAACCAATGTCCATATATCGTTGACCTTCATGGACTCCATTTCAGATTTCATTACTTCAAGCCATTTTTTGAAATTAGGTCTCTGTATTGCATCCATATAGGTGATCGGATCTTCATCGTTCTCATTGAGTTCGATGGGATCACCATCCTAGACCAAAAAATTGTAGTATCTGTCTGGCTGACGTGATACTCTATCAGATCGCCTTAATGGTGTAGATATATTGGACTCCAGATCTGATCTAATTAAATCTGACTCAGGTTCAGCTATTGGTGTCGATCCTTCTACCTATTGAACTTCATCAAGTTCAATTTTAGAGGCAACGATTCCTTCACCAAGAAACTTCTTTTCTAAAAAGGTTGCCTTAAGGCTGACGAACACCTTTTGTTCATCAGCATAGTAGAAAAAATATTCTTTGGTCTCTTTGAGGTATCCTATGAATGTGCATTTGTTAGATCTAGATCCAAGTTTATCTGTAACTAACTGTTTGACATAGACCGGGCACTCCCAGACCCTAAGGTGTGAAAGTGCTGGCTTACGCCCTGTCCATATCTCATATGGAGTTTTAATTACAGACTTACTTAGAATCTTATTTAATAGATAACAGACCGATTCGAGTGCATATTCTCAGAAGGATATCGGCAAGCTGGCAAAACCCATTATGGATCAGACCATGTCTAATAGAGTCTGATTTCTCCTTTCAGACACACCATTATGCTGTGGTGTTTCTGGAGGAGTCCATTGAGAGAGAATCCCATTCTCTTCTATATATGTGAGAAATTCATTAGAAAGATATTCCCCTCCTCGGTCAGATCGAAGAGTTTTAATACTCTTCCTAGTTTATTTTTCTACTTTACTTCAAAATCGTTTGAACATTTCAAATGAATCCAACTTATGTTTCATCAGATAGATATATCCATATCTAAATAGATCATCCGTGAAAGTGATGAAGTAGAAATATCCACCTCTAGCACTTGTGCTCATGGGCCCACATACATCAGTATGTACTAGGCCCAAGAGCTCAGTAGCTCTCTCACCTTTTTCAATAAAAGATGACTTGGTCATTTTACCAAAAAGACAGGACCCATAGGTTGGAAGTGATTCACAATCACTGACTTTGAGGATTTCCTCTTGAGTCAATCTGTTTATCCTGTTCTTGTTTATCTGACCTAGCTTATAGTGCCATAAGTAGATATCTGATACACTATCTAATCTAGGGTGCTTGCCAGTAGAATAGACTACGTTAACAGGTTGTGATAATATATACACACCATTGTTCAAATATCTACAAAAAATAGTAACATTATTCACAATGATACTACAAACTTGTTTCTTTATTGAAATTTTATAATTAATTTTTTAGCCAGAAGGCCTACAGAAATAATATTTAAAAAAAAACTGGGACAGAAATGACAATCGTTAAGAACAACGGTATGGGACTCAAATACAAGTTTCAAGATTCCTAATGCTAGAACTGAAACTGATCTTCCATCTCCAATGTTCAGGAACCTCTCACCTTGCTCGAATCTCCTACTGACCTGCAACCCCTGCAATGAATTGCAAATATGGTAAGGACTTTCGGTATCCAATACCCAGTTAGTTATATCACAAATAGAGAAATTGCAAGGAGTTATCATATAAATACCTTGCTTCTTTCTCTACCTGTTTGGATCCAGGGAGGCAATGTACTGAGGACAGTTCTTCTTCCAGTGCCCCCGCTTCTTACAAAAGAAGCATTCAGCTTGACTCTTATCGAGCTTAATCTTTCTGGTCTGGTCCTACACTGATGTCCCAGCCTGAACTTGCACCTTCTTCACTTTCTTCTTCTTGTTCTTCTTTCCTTTCCAAAGGGTCGAGAACCAGAAGATGAACCTCCTACTAAGTTCACCGACTCCTTGTAGAGTTGGTGATCCTTCTCAAAGTTTCGAAGCAACCCTTGTAACCCATGGTAGTTTACTTCAGGCTTTGTCATTCTATAATGAGTGAGGAATGGGAGATAAGACTTGGGCAGCGAGTTCAGTATTGCATCTTCCCAAGCTGCTCATGCAAGAGAAAGCCGAGCTTGCTCAAATGCTCCATCAGCTCGATCATGTACAATACATGATCAGTGACAGAGGCACCATCCCGCATTTTGGCGTTGAAGATGGCACAACTAATCTTATGCCTCTCCACGTCATCGGGTGTGCCAAAGGCATCCTCCAACACTTGAAGCATGTTCTTTGGCTGAGCCATCTCAAATCTGCGACTAACTCATTGCTCATGGCAGTCAGCATGATGCAGCGCACCATGATCTGATCACTGAACCACTTCTGGTAAGTATCTCTGACTATTCTACGTGCATTGACAGCTAGCTCCTCAGGTACAGGATCCATTATCACATATAGGATCCGTTCATGCTTCAGAACTATCTTCAACTTTTGGTACCAGCTATCGAAGTTGGGTCCCACCAACTGATCATTATCCAACACTGATCAGAGCGATAAGGAAGTGGCCATATCTGTACAAGAAAAAATCATAACCTAATAGTAATTGATTCATTAAACCTAAAGATTTGGACTTTAATCAAAAGATTTCTCCCACTATTTTATTTGAATTGGTAGACTCTACCTCTAATTTGAGAAATTACTATAATTTCTTAGTGGGTACTAGAATCCACTTAGACTGCACACAAGCCCAACTTTGGTTGGCTAACCCATATACATCTAAGGATAGGTTCATAACCAATTATTTCTCTAAATAATTTTTAGTAATTTTAATTTTGCCCAAGTCCTAATCAGTAGGCTTTGGCCTCCACTGAAAAGGTCTGGTTAGATCCAACCATTAATATAATCATACTTGGCCCATCTAGCCAATGAATGATTAGACCCAACTTTGGTTGGCTAACCTAACCACCATTTAGAAAGATGTAGTCAAGAAATTATATTATGAATGACAATTCCATCAGCCGATAAGCACCAGGCCTTTGGGCCTCTAATGATTATCCAACTGATGGACCCATTATCATCCACTTAATGGGAGGCTATGATCTAGTTATCACCATAACTATTTTATTTTAAAGATTTAATAATTTTAGAAGATTTAATTGATTTAAAGAAGGAGGTCAGATGAACCAACTTATCATGATCCTCCCACTGGCTTCACCAAGTCAGCTTAAGGGAGACCATTAAAAAGGCTGGTCTAGGAGCACCTAAATCAGTCACACTGATTTACCTAGCTGACATGGGTCAGCTTGAATAGTCAAGTGATCTGATCAAAATATAATTTCACTAAGAGGCCAGATAAGTTCGATCGATGAGAGGGTCTACCAAAGCTTGCCTTAGACACCATCAGAAATGGCCAGGTAAGCGGGCTTGCCAATTAAAAACTATCGGTCTAGTTTACCTTAGACACCAACTGATTTAATTAGTTTCGATTAGATCAACCTAACAGTTCGTACTAGACCGCTTAGCTAAGAATCAAGTCCATTTGGTTCTCATTAAAGACATGGACTTGACCAACTACAACTATTGTAATTGATCTAGAGAATCTTTGACCTAATCTAAGACAACAATTGATTAGATTTAGTCAATTCTCTAATTAAGTCCATCTTTAATCTAACCTTAGGTCTAACCCAATTAATGGACCTAATTTTTACTAACCCATTAACCCAATGTGTTATGGTTTGTGTCTTAGGTTCTTCAATTCATAATCCTAGAACCTAATTAAACAACTTCTTAATTTTCAATTAAATTTTGAGCTGAGGGTTGGGGTTCAGCTTTTCGAAAATAATTTTCATGTTTGTAAAATATTTTTACAATATGGTTCTTACCAATCAAGTTGTATGTTTGATTCATAATCAAAATATAAGTAAAATAAATATGAAACTACTTTAGATCTAATCTAAACAGGTTCATGTAATTGAAATAATTTCAACTTTAAACTGTGCAAATTTTTCAAACAAATATATGATGGTTCTTTGCACGAAAATTATTAACAAAGAGATTTTATTTTAAATTTAAATACTTTTTAAATCTAATAAATTATAAATTTAATCTAGATCATATCTAACAAATTTATGATTAAAAATAGATCTACACGAACTAGGACAACCTTTGCACTATAAGGGGTAAACCTTACAGCAGGACAACCTACAGTTCGTGATTGATCTAAAAATTTTAATTTTAAATTTAATAATTAGATTATAAATTAGATTTAATCTAAAAAATAATCTAAGTATATATAAATAATTATGTAATAAATAACTTAGGCTCTGATACCAATTGAAGGAATTAGATTTAGGGTTTCAGGGTTAGATCTTGAAACTTTTTCAAAATCAAGCAGCGAAAGACTAAAATAAATCAAAATTTATCTTATAAAATTAAAAAAAAATTAGATTTAAGATTTTATTACATAATTATTATATGACATTAAATCAAAAATTAAAATATAAAGAGCAAGAACTACATGTTGATCATATCAACATGTTTCTATACTACATCTAATGTATGTAAAATACAATAGATCAGATCTATTACCTTGCAAGTTAGAAGTTTTAACTTTTTTGATCCAAGCTTAAGGATGATGTTGTGAGCCACACATATGTTCGGCTTCTAGGATTCATCCACACGAGCCCACGAATCATGATCAAAAGTCTTGGTCCAAGAAATCAGCACAGTATGCTAGTACTGTGCTGATCCTTCTTCGAAGGTCGATCAAATGCCTCCTTCTTCTTGATTTGGATTCTTCTAAAGATGAAAATTAGGACAAGGAGTTTTAAATATGAGACACTCTTAGAAAACTCATAGATAGAGGAAGAGAAGTGGTGAACTCAGCAATCCTAGAAGAAGACCCTCTTCTTCTTCTCTTTGCTCTCACCTAGACACCTAGTTTTGTATCTATTATATCTCCATGCCCCAACACCCTTTCACCCTAATTTTCACATGCCCAAAAGGATAATAAATTCTTTATAATCTATAAATTTTTTAAAAATAAATTTATCTTAAATAATGAGATATGAAGAGTCCTTGTCTAGGTCAAATACTTAGTCAAGAAAAATCCAAACAGGGTAAGACAAGTGGTGCCCAACTCTTGGGCACCCCCTCCTTTTTCTACCTTAGACCACTAGAAAAGGGTGCACAATATGTATCATAAAATTTATAAAAATCTTAGAAAAAATTTGGATAAAATCAGTGCCATAAGGAAAGAGTTTTGGTTTCCTAAAATTCTATCTCATAGAATTTGAAATCCAAACTAATTCCTACTTTGACTTGGTCCACAACCACATTCCATGTAAGAGAGAAAGAGTGGAAAGCTTTGGATGTGCATGAGGCCTGGGAGAGAAGGTTTTGTCACACAAAATAAGAGAGAGTGAGCATGGGGGGCTAAGGTGGCGCAAGGTGGAATCCTAGTCTTACTAGGATTCAATCTATTACTTGTTCAAATTTGGTTTCTCAAACCAAATCAAACTAAAATTAAATCAACCCAATTAAAATAGGTCTTAACTTAATTAAAAATCTAATTTAATCAGATTAAATTAGATTTAAATCTAATTTAATTTTTTAATCAAATTAGAAATTAAGTTGACCCAAGTCCTAATTGAACTAGGACTAGTTTTTCTTTGCACTTGGCTTATCCAATAAATCAATTGGACTTGATCTAATCAAGTCCAAACTAAATTTAATTAAATTATATTTAATTAGACTTAATCTCAATCCATTGGCTTAATCAAATTAAGCCAATTAGCAATCGAATTGCTAATCGATCCTCCTATAACACTTGCACTAGGTTAAATATCAATCGTATTGATCGTTTAATCCTAGAATGATTCTTAATCATTGATCAACCATCCGATCAGATCATGAACTCTAGTGTGTGTAATCTCATAGGTTCGAACCTAAGTCAGTAGTATAAAAATAAATTTTTGTACCGATCAAAGTGACCATCTAGCAATGGTACCCGATGATCGGATAAGTCGAATGTGTAGAACAACATCCTTAGAACCTATGCGTATATAGTTTCCATATAATTCATTTCTTTGACCAAAATGCTCATAGGATACCTCAGAGTTCAAGTGTCAACTCTGATTAGATTGTCCACATTGTATTTTAAAATATCAAATCCTTCTGATGGATTATCCTGGCCAAAGTTTTGCTAAATTGAAATACAGTGACTCATTCTTCTCCAACTCTTGGAGTGGTCAATCCCATCTTGATCGTACTCTAACTTTGCAAGTACTTGATTGTGTTCAGAAGCCTTCCATCACTGAATTAGAAATTCAGTTAGTCCAGTACCAAAGCACAGTGTATTGCTTGCAAGTCATTGAGGCAATCTCAGATCTAAGAAATACTTATACCTATATCCCATCAGTGACATTCTCGACAGCAGAATACTCTGGAGTTGGTCACGTTCCATGATGATGTACCCTTACATCTCACCTGTATGCCATACCAGTATCTCCACACTCTTTGGTTAAGAGGAAAACCAACCTATATGGCCTACAGCGATCTATACTCGATAGAAGCTGTCATCCTTATTAACAGCCCATCATTTGGTCGTGAACAGTTTTAAGGACTAATCGAGAAATCCTCTCTTTATCGAACCTAAATAGTCCTAAGGACTTCATCACAATAACAGAGTTCATTAGAAGATGAAAATTTGTGAAGAAAATATCAAAAATATATTTTATTTATTTAATAAATCAACTACAATACAAGGTTGCTTAACCGCCAGCAGGTTGATGATTGGCTTTTGGGACATATTTCTCAATAATTGATTTGTATGATTTTAAAATTTTTAAAAATTACTTTTCATTGTGTGGCTGAAACTCAATAGTGGTATCAGAGCCATCCTTGTCTGATTTGATCAAACAAGTGTAGCATAGAATCGTTCTTGTTCATATCCTGCCAAAAATGTAGCATTATTTTTAACATTTATTCTTCAAACTCAAAAATTATTTTTAACTTTTAGTGAACCATGATTCTAAATTTTAATTATTAAAATTATAAATTTATAATAATTTGAAATTTTATTATCATGGTAGCATGATGCTTAAATCAATGTATAGAAAATAAGGGTGTTATGCATGCCTAATAAGATTAGGATTTGTTATATTATATGATTTTGTTAGTCATATGTTATGATTTCGATTGTACCCTTATATGATTTTTGGCATGATAATGTGATTGTTGTTATGAATAGTAGAAGCATGCAAATTTACATAATTTATAGTGTACATTTTATTAAGCTGGTACTTGTTGTTGCACCAGGAGCTGTTATCCCAGGTGCTAAAGCATGAATGTTTTGTACCCATTGAGAAAAGATGGGTTGTAATTGTATAGCGGTATCTGAAAACATATCTTGGGGCCGCCCTAAAGCGCTCATGGTATCATTATGAATATACAAGCCAAAACTGTGAAAACCTAGAAATATACATGCCCAGTTAAGATGTGATATGATTGCATCGCGGTGCCTAAGGACACGATCTAATAGATCGTTGTATCGAGTAGTTGGATCATAGTCTCTTACCATAAAAATGGCTGCATGTGCAATAGCACCAACTATGAGAAATCCACCGATCCACATGTGATGTGTGAACAACGAAAGTTGTGTACCATAATCAATAGCTAGGTATGGATAGGGGGGCATGGAATACATATGGTGAGCTACAACAATGGTTAAAGAACCTAACATAGCCAGGTTAAGAGATAATTGAGCATGCCATGACGTTGTTAGGATTTCATATAGGCCCTTATGGCCCTGGCCTGTAAATGGACCTTTATGAGCCTCTAAAATGTCTTTAAGGCCATGACCGATGCCCCAGTTGGTCCTATACATATGACCAGCGATCAGGAAAAGAATAGCAATAGCTAAATGATGGTGTGCAATATCACTCAGCCATAGGCCCCCTGTTATTGGATCTAATCCTCCACGAAAACTCAGGAATTCCGCGTATTTTGACCAATTCAAGGTGAAAAGGGGGGTTGCTTCCTCGGCAAAACTGGGATAAAGTTGAGCCAAAAGGTCCCGATTCAAGATAAATTCATGAGGAAGTGGTATCTCTTTAGGATCAACTCCAGCATCGAGAAATTGGTTAATCGGTAAAGATACATGGATTTGGTGTCCCGCCCAAGAGAGAGACCCAAGTCCTAGTAACCCCGCTAAGTGGTGATTCAACATAGATTCTACATCTTGGAACCAAGCCAATTTTGGGGCAGCTTTGTGATAATGGAACCAACCGGCAAAAAGCATTAATGATGCAAAGACCAATGCACCAATTGCGGTACAATAGAGTTGTAATTCACTAGTTATTCCAGATGCTCGCCAAATCTGAAAAAAATCAGAGGTTATTTGTATTCCTCGGAAACCCCCGCCCACATCACCATTCAATATTTCTTGACCTACTATTGGCCAAACTACCTGGGCACTGGGTCCAATATGAGTAGGATCACTTAGCCATGCTTCATAATTGGAAAAACGGGCGCCATGGAAGTACATGCCACTCAGCCAAAGAAAGATAATGGAGAGTTGACCAAAATGAGCACTAAATACTTTTCGGGAGATCTCCTCCAAATCACTGGTATGACTATCGAAATCGTGAGCATCAGCATGTAGGTTCCAGATCCAAGTGGTAGTTAGAGGTATAATTGATAAAGAGTTACTTACTCTTGAACTCATGAATGCTTATTGTGCTATCCATAAGGTATTTGTGAGGAATAAAAATCTCAACCCCACTAAAAAATATTAGAATATTTCTCGATTTGCATATTTGAGGGCTATGAAGTTCACTAAAATAGTGGGAGACACAATTAGATAAATATTTTAATCTAGATGTGCATATTATCATGAGTTGTCTACTTATATTATGTTGTTGTTGTTGTAGATTAACTATATATATGGTATCCTCACTTTCACTTAGAGGTATCCTAGATACAAATAAGTTGACTAGACCTAACTATGTCGACTAGTTAAGAAACTTGAGAATTGTTCTTACTCAGGAGAAAGTTTTTTACATTCTGGATACATCTGCTCCAAATTCTCTTAGCGAAGATGCTTTCGAAGAGATTAGGGCCACATATAAAATATAAAAAGATGACAGCGTGACTGTCAAATGCATCATGCTTGCCTCCATGAGCAACAAGCTCCAGAGGCAATATGAGAACATGGACGTTCCCTCTATTCTCCTTAATTTTAAGGAGTTATATGGGAAACAAAATTGAACTGCTCGATATGAGATATCAAAGCAGTTGTTCTGTGTCCGTATGACTGAAGGCACCTCTATGCAAACACATATCCTAAAGATGATTGAATTTGATCACTCATCTAGGATAATTGGATTTTGCCATGAACGGTGAATTAAGCCAGGATTTGATCCTGCAGTCTCTTTCTGACTCTTTTTCTCAGTTTGTTATAAATTATTATATGAACAAACTGAACATTAGCTTGCCTGAGCTGTTGAATATGTTGAAAATAGTAAAGAGCCATTTCAAGGGTGAAAAGGCTCAGGTCCTTCATGTTGATAAGATCAGCAAAAAGAAGGCAAAGAAGAGTTCTAAGAAAAAGTTGAACCTTAAGGCTAGCATCTCTAAGAAGAAGGTGAAGAAGGTCTCCGCCAAAGGTACTTGTTATCACTGTGACAAGGAGGGCCATTGGAAGAGAAATTGTAAGGAGTACCTTATAACTGTGAAACCAGCAAATATTACTAAAGATTTGTATATGATACAAACTAATTTATCATTAAGTATTTTATTTTCAGATTTTTGGATATTGGATACCGTCTGTGGCTCACACCTTTGTAAATTGTTACAGGATCTACAAGAAATAAGGAATCTGAATAAAAGTGATTTTAAGCTGTTTGATGCTAGTAGAGAGTCCATTCAGGCCAAAGCCATAGGAATCAAGATTTTGAAGTTGCTTTCGGATAAAGTTTTGAAACTGAAGACTTATTATTATATTCTTGATATTGTTAGAAATATTATTTTTGTACCATTATTATTGGAATAAGATTTTGAAATAATTGTAAAGAATAATGGTTGTTCTATTTACTTTTTTAACAAATATTATGGAAGTATTTTTATTGATAATGATCTTATGTTTCTTTCACTTAATGATAATGTATTTCATATTGATAATATGAAGAAAAGAAAGAGAGAGGATGTGAATATCACATACCACTGGCACTGCCGACTTGGCCATATAAATGAGTCAAGAATTAACAAGTTATTCAAAAATAATTTTTTTGATCCTTATGATTATGAATCATCTGAAACTTGTGAATCTTGTCTCATAGAAAAAATGAACAAGACTCCATTTACTGGACATAGAGAAAGGGTGAGTGACATATTGGATCTTGTACATACTGATATATGTGGTCCAATATCGATTCAAGCCAGAGAAGGATACTCTTACTTCATTATATTTACTGATGATAAGTCTAGATTTGGATATATATATTTGATGAAATACAAATCTGAAACCTTTGATAAATTTAAAGAGTATCAAAAAATGATCGAAAAACAAACAGGTAAAGTATTAAAACTCTTCGATCAGATCAAGAAGGAGAATACTTATCTAGTGAGTTTCTTGATTATTTGAAATAAAATAAAATACTATCTCAATGGACACCTCCTTATACTTCGTAATTAAATAGAATTGCAGAAAGAAGAAATTACACCTTATTAGATATGGTGTGGTCCATGATGTATTTTACGGATCTTTCAATATTCTTTTGGAGATATGCCTTTGAGGCTGCAGCGTATATCTTAAATAAAGTACCTTCAAAATCTATTTCTAGCACTCCATATAAAATATGAAAAGAAAAAAAAACTAAATCTTAAGCATCTTAAGATTTAGAGTTGCCCAGCTTATGCAAAAAATGTTGATGGATATAAGTTGGATGCTAGATCAGAAAAATATAAGTTTGTAGGTTATCCCAATGAGAGTATAGGATACTACTTCTATAACTCTACTCAACAAAAGATATTTATTGGTAGGTATACCATTTTCTTGGAGAAAAAGTTTATCTAAGAAGGAGGTAGTGAGAGGTCTATTGAACTTGAAGAAGTCCAAAATCTACAACCCATCCAGGATTCACCAAACAGTTCTCTACCAAATGTGCCCATTGTTGAGGCATAGCTACTATACATACCTCCTCTTCGAAGGTCAAGTAGAGGGCATAGTGTACCACTCAGATATAGATTTATCATTGAGAATGACAATACATCCCACATCATTGAGAATGATGAACCTACGATCTATTCGAAAGTTGTCATGAGTTGTAACTTTGACAAATGGTTAAATGCCATAAAATCTGAAATGGACTCTATGTATGCCAACCAAGTATGGACTTTGGTTAACGCACCTGAGGGTGTGACCCCAATAAGCTGTAAATGGATCTTCAAAAAGAAGATTGGAGTAGATGGCCAGGTAGAGACCTATAAGGCCAAGCTTGTGGCAAAAGATTTCAGACAAAAATAAGGTGTTGATTATGAAGAAACCTTTTCGCCGATAGCCATGCTCAAGTCTATTTGGATAATGCTTGCTATAGTAGCATACCATGACTATGAGATCTAGTAAATGGATGTCAAGACTACCTTCCTTAATAAAAATCTTAAGGAAGAAGTCTATATGACTCAATCACAGGGATTTGTCTCAAGTGGGAGAGCAAATCAGGTATGCAAGCTGAATAGATCCATTTATAGATTGAAGCAAGTATTGAGGAGTCGGAACATCTATTTTGATGAGACAGTCAAATCGTTTGGCTTTATCAAAAATATGGATGAATCTTATGCATATAAGAAGATTAGTGGAAGTGCAATTGTCTTCTTGATCTTGTATGTGGATGACATACTGCTCATTGAAAATGATATCCCGATGTTACAATCGGTCAAGACTTGGCTATCACAAAAGTTTTCCATGAAAGATTTGGGTAAAGCATCCTACATACTTGGTATAAAGATCTATAAGGATAGATCAAAAAGGATGCTAGGCTTGTCCCAGTCTAGGTACATTGATCTTGTGTTGAAAAGGTTCAACATGGAGGGAAGTAAAAAAGGTTATTTGCTCATAGGTCATGGTATACAACTCTCTAAGAAGATGTCTCCTAAGACACCTAAAGATAGAAATAAAATGAGTTCTATTCCTTATGCTTCGGTAGTAGGATCAATAATGTATGCTATGTTATGTACCAGACCTGATGTTACTTATGCCTTAGGTATTGTAAGCAAATTTCAGGCTGATTTTAGAAAAAATCATTGGAAAGCTGTAAAAAATATACTCAAGTACTTAAGAAGGATTAGAGATATTTTTTTAATATACGATGGATCTGATTTAAAACTAGAAGGTTATACCGATTCTAATTTTCAATCTGATCTAGATGATAGTAAATTGATATCTAGATATGTGTTTACCTTGTATGGTGGTGAAGTAAGTTGAAAAAGTTTCAAACAACAAACTATTACTGACTCGGTTACTGAGGCTGAGTATATTGCTACAAGTGAAGCTGCTAAGGAGGCCGTCTGGATGAAGAAATTCATCACAGAGTTGGGTGTGGTTCTGGAGATTGAACAACCAGTGTCTCTTTATTGTGACAATACTGAGGCAGTTGCACAAGCCAAAGAACCAAGGTCTCATCATAAATCCAAGCACATTCTAAGATGGTTCCATCTTATTCGGAAGATAGTCAAAGATGCGATGTGATCGTAGAGCGAGTTAACACCAATAAAAATATAGCAGACCTATTCACTAAGGCTCTATTAATGCAGCAATTTGACCACCACCTTGATTTCAAGTGGGAGATTGAAAGAATAATGTCCTACAAGTCAATCGCATATGGGATGCGATAGGGTGCTTATTGTAATTTATCTTTCAGACTCATGTAATTGATATTTATATTAATAAAATAGGTATTTTTGATTCATTATATGCTGCATCTTATTTTTTTTAAAGATTATAATGAACCCCATAGGTCTAGACAATGATTTTAAGACTGTGATGAGATCATGCCAGTGAGACCTAATTCCTCGATAGTCCTGATCTAAAATATTTTTAGTCATTGGTATATTGAGTTGGAGATCAATGATACTGGTAAGACTGATATATCCTATATATGCTCAGAATAAGGGTGGTTGATCTCACAACCACTTGTGTGGTGACACTAATACAAAGATATGGGTGCTCATTAGAGAATGAATTCACTGAATTGACCTACGAGAGAATATCAAATGGAGTCTTATTTACATGTCAACTGCTGATTTTCTAGTGAGAGTTGTGTATGTGATCCTTAGACCTGAGGTCATCATGGTACCTTATGTACATGGATCCATATTTTTGTTCACTACCTAACTTGATTCTTTGATCCTTGTGTGGAGTGTTCTGGATATGGTGAAGTATGCATGGAGGTTGTGAGTGATCAATAAGAGATCAGTCACTCCTAATAAGGAGAGTAAATTCTTATGTGATCTCATAGGACGGTGATTCTGGAAGTCTTTGGCCAAAACAGGATGAAATTAGAAAAGAGTTTCTAATGTATCATCAACTAAATCATTACCTTCAGATTGAGATACATATAGATAAGTAATTGGGTTTGATATATTTTCATATCCATAGCTCATCTAGGATGTTATTAGACTGAAAGATTGAATTATACAGGACCTTGCCACTGAAGGATATTTTGATAATTTTTCATCAAAATTTTAAATCTTTTAGATAGTCGTGACATATTGCTAGATGTTAATCTTGACTTATGGGCTCATCAGAATCGAAAGAATTTGATTCTAAAATCAATTTAGAAGAAGTCCAAGTTGATTGGGACTCTTTGGATGACCTAATCTCATCGAATTAGGGTTACGTCGAAAATCTGGGTCCACTGCTGGCTAGATTTGGAGCCCAATAGATCACACACTTTAAAATTTAGCTTTGATCTAATCTAATTAGAGTTTAATATAAATTTTATGAGTTAATTTGATATGCTAGCACATTGTATTAACCCAAGTTCCCAAATTGGTTTAGTTCAAAGTGTTTGAGCTAACCTAGACCAGTTGCCTTTGTCCTAATGGGATTAGGTCAATTTGGATTGGATCCTTATCTAACTTAAACTAGTTTCAAGTGGAGAAGGACTCCTCTACACCCACTAAAAGTCACGGCAAAATATAAATGCTGCCCCTTTATTTTTGACGTGTGAAATGAAGAGTCCTTAATGAAGGCTCTTAATTTTTATGCATTGCCATATTTTCCCAACCAAATGTCCTAAGTTTTATCACCAAAATTTATTAGATTTTTTATGGCATGTAGAAGAAGGAGAGTCCTTCTACTAAAAGTATTTGTAATGCCAAAAATTCACTCGATGAATTTATTCATCATGTGGGAAGTTGAAGCGCCAAAGATTGGCGCCCCTTCATCCCATGTGACATCCCTTGGTTCCCTATTTATAGAGGATACCCCAAATGGCTGATTGCTATTTTTTTTTATTAGAAATAGAGAGGAGGCACATGGTAAATATAAAAAAAAATTTAAAAAAAATTTGAGTGGCAAAAGTTGTAAGAAGGGTGGTGAGATTTTTAGCAAGTGTTGCTAGTGTGACCTAGGGTTTAATTTTTTCATATGTTGGAGCCAAAAAATTAAATTCTAGGTTGTATGACATCTGAAGAGTATCTTCTTGGTGTCGTTCTGATGGTAAGATTGAAAGCAATTGAGCTTTGGCATGATCGTGATGCAAGTCCGAAGCCGATAATGTTCTTGAGAAGATAAGGCTACGGCAGCGCACCAGTTGGGAAGGATCTTGGCCAATTTTCATGTGGATCACCATTGGAGGACTTCTCATTAGAGTCTCATGGAGAACACCAACATGTCACTTTTTTATTTTGGTAAAAGTATAAAATTCTATCTTTTTTTTCATACTTGTTTTTGTTTTATCGATATCGATAAGGTGATTCTAGTGTTTGGATTCTGGATCGATAGTTTTATTTGATAGAGCTATTGATTTGTATGATTTTAAAACTTTTAAAAATTACTTTTTACTATGTGGTCAAAACTCAATAATGTAGGAGTATATCATCATAGAACATGACCAACTGCAGAGCACTCTGCCATTAAGAGTGGCTCACGAAGGGTATGGGTATAAGTGTCCCTCCGATCTGAGTCACCATGGTGATTTGCAAGCAACTCACTGTATTTTGATATCGAACTATTTAGTAATTTAATAATGAAATATTTTTTGATACAGTCAAGTACTTATCAAGTCAATGCGTGAGTCAAGATGGAATTGATCTCTCCGAATAAAGAGGAGTTAATGCATTACTGTATTTCAATTTAGTAAAACTTGGGCTCAGATAATCGAAGTGATGGATTTGAAAGATTAAAATATAATGTGGATGACTATTACAGGGTTGACAGTCAAATTCTGGATCTCTTTGAGTATTAGAGTAAAAAAAATGAATTATACGGTAACCATATGTCAGTAGGTTCTTGAATGTTGCTTCGCCATCATTCGACCTATCCGGATATCAGATCTCATTGCTAGATGGTTACATCGATTGGTTCAAAAATTTATTTCTATGCTATCACTTAGGTTCAGACCTACGGGGTCATACTCAAAAAAAATTTCTGACTGATCACGTGGCTGATCAATGATTAAGAATCGTTCAAGGGTTTTATCGTCAATTCAATTGATAGCTAACCTTATGCAAAAGTTATAATAAATTTATTCACTAAGTATTAGTGAATTAATAGAGGATTAATTAATAATTAAATTAGTGATTAGTTTAATTTGATTCAGCGAAAAGGATTAGATAAAATCTAATTGAATTAGATTCAATTAGGTTTAATCCGATTAGGTTATGAGATGACCTAATCGCTAAGGGAGAATTATCCTTGATTAAAAAAATTTGATTCAATCAATTTTTAATTTGATTAGAATTTGATTAAAAAATTATGAACCTAATTAGATTGAATTTTATCTATTTATTTGGGCTTAACCAGATATGATTTGGGTTGGATTCAAATAAGAAAACCAAGAGTCCATATAGTATTGGACTCTTCTTCCCTTGCGCCATAACTTTGGATGCCCACCTTTCTCCATGGGAAAAAGGTGATGTTTTCACCATGCAAAAGAGTCTTCCACCCTCCCTTTCTCACATCCAAATATGGGTAAGATCTGGTATTTTATGGTATGCTCAAAATTGATTTGAATAGGTTACCATATTAGATAAGGTTTGACCTTATCTATAAACCTTGCCGCCCACTCCCTCTTATTCCTTTCTTTTGCATGACAAAAAGAGAAATTTTGTGGCATGGGAAATTAGATGGAGATCTAATTCAATGTGAAAACAAATTGGTTGGGGTGTCCCATATTTTTTGGCATGGAATTTTGAGAGAAGGCAACAACATTTGGAAGAGTCCAAACATTGTTGGACTCTTCACCCCAACTTCCTTACATGCCAAATAAAAGGGTTTTTATTCTTTCTTTTGTGCATGTAAGAGAGAAGAAAAGCTGCTCTTCACGTTGAGAGGGCTTTGGGTGTGGTTCCATGGTGTGAAAAATAGAGGAGAGTCCTCTCCTCTTTAGGTGAGCGCAAAATCTAGATTTCTAGGATTTGATCCTAAAGGTTTGGGAAGAGAGAAAAAGAAGAGAGAAGAGAGTCTCCTCTCTATACTTCTTCCTCATCTCCATCTCCTTCAGATGTCCTTCTTCAACCTCTAGAAAGATTTTAGATATTTGAAGAAAGGATTCAGATCAGCCAACAAGATGGTCTTCGCGCGAGCTAGCACTCCCGAGGAGACCAATCAGATCAGGACTTCGAGTGAACTTTTTATAGAGGTCAGATAGATGTTCAGTTGCAAGCAACCAGCAAGGATCATCTTTATCATATCTCTTAACAGTGATGATCGTCGATCCATACTCAGGTATCGAGTTCTGAACTCAGACTAGAAGTAGATTTGATCTACTGCTCACATGTATGCATACAGTTTTTATTTGCTGATTTTTAGATTTTATATGCAACGTATCATGTCATAGATCCTAGAGTAGGTTAATTTATTGATCTGATCATATGCATGTTAGATTAATAAGATTAATCTAGTTGCTTTCTGCTATATTTTATTTCAAAATTTTTTGAAATACATGTATGAAATCATCTATATTTTTCAACAGTGGTATCAAAGCCTAGATTCATTATGACATGTTATATGTGCATATTAAATCTAAAATTTAATTTTATCTAGATCTGATATGTGATATCTTAGATCTAAATTTAATTAATAGTTGATCATATAAACTAAAATAAGATTGTCCTACTGTAGGGTTTATCCCTTACAGTGAAAAAATTATCCTAGTTTGTACTGATTTTTGATAAAATCTGATTTTATAAGTTGTATATAATGTTTATGATCTGATTTAAATATGATCTAAGGTTGTGATCATAATTTAGATTAGATCTAAATTCATACATATATGATATGTGATTAGATTAGATGATCCGATTAGCAAGTACTTGGATTGGGTTGATCACCAAGCCGTCCGATAATAAGAGCAAGAAAGGTTTAAAGGCCCTCGCTTTCTATTTGATGGGATACTCTTATGGTGTGTAGGGGTGCCATGTGATTAAATTCTATGAAGAAGAATGTGAAAGGAAGAAACAGTATGAAATATAAAATATCTAATCTATATGATTAAAATTATTTGAATAATAAAAAAATAAAATCTGAAATCATAAAAAGTTTAGATATGATCTAAAAGGATGCTTATGAATAATTTTATTTTAGGATTATATAAGATTTTTTAGATCTAAAACTCTTTGAATCGTGCTCACACAATTACTGAGCCGATCTGATTTTGAACTGAGTTGACTCAGCACTCTTGTGTAGCTAGCTCAGTATTGATTGAGTCAATCCAGTTTTAGAACAGAAAGTCTTTGTATAAAATTTATTATAAATTATCTACAACAATGAAAAATTGAAATTATTCAAAACCTAAGCTTAAACATATGTTAAACCTACACTTAATTCAGAATTAAGTTGAACTAATTAGATCTAGAATTTTGAATTAAAGATCTAATGTCATTCGCATAAAACATGAGTTGATGGGTTTATGAATTAGCTTGATCAGATCATCTTAATTGGGTTAGACCTATGGTTAGAATCAAAGAGTTAATAGATCAAGTAGAGAAATTGATTAAATCTGATCAAATATTGAATTAGATTAAATCAAAATTTCTCTAGAATCAATACAATTATTGTAGATGATCAAGTCCATATCTTTGATTAAACCAAATGGATCTTGATCGTGGCTCAATGGTCGAGCTTGAGTATTTAGGCAAACCTAATTGAAACTGATGAACCAATTGGTGTCTAAAGTAAGTTTGACATTTCAACTGATATTTTTTAAATGGGAGCAGCTTACCTGACTATTTTGATGGTGTCTAAGGCAAGCTTAACATACCTTCCCACCGATCTCACTTACCTGGCCTATATGGTTAATCAGCTTTTGATTAGGTCGCTCATCGATTCATGCTAACCCATGCTGCATAGATAAATCAGTGTGACTGATTTAGGTGCTCCTAGTTTGACCAGCTAGTTTTGAGTCCTCTTCATGATTTGATGAAGTCAGTGAGAGGACTTATAACTAGTTGGGTGGACCAGATAAAGCTTAATCTTCTTTGATCTGACTTGGTGAAGTCAGTGAGAGGATTAAAAATAGCTGGTCAAATCTCTTCTCTTAATTCATAAATTAAATCTTCTAAATTATTAAATCCTTAAAATGAGATAGTTATGGTGATAACTAAATCATAGCCTCCTATTAAGTTGGGTGATAATGGATTCATTTGTATGATGATCATTGGAGGCCCAAAGGCCTAATGCTCATTCGCTATTGGAATTATCATTCATAATATGATGACTCAGTTGAGTCTTTCTAGTGAGTGGTCAGGTTAGTCAGCCAAAGTTGGATCTGATTATTTGGTAGTTAGATTTTTTAGTACAATCATATTAATAGTTGGATCTAACCAGGACTTGTAGAGAAGACCCAAGTCAACTGAAAAGTTACCAGAGACTAAATCAATTACTAAAAATTATTGACTGAAATAATTGGTTAAGAACCTATCCATAGATGCACATGGGTGAGCCGACCAAAGTCGGGCTCGTGTGTAGTCTGTGTGGATTTTAGTACCTACTAAGGAATTAGAGTAATTTCTCGGATTGGAGGTAGAGGCTACCAATTCAACTAAAATAGTAGGAGAACTTTTAGACTAAAGTCTAAGTCGGTGCATGAGTCAAGATGGGATTGACCCCTTCTAATTAGTTGGAGTTAATGTATCAATGTATTTCAATTTAGCAAAACCTGAGCTCGGATAATCCATGTGATAGATTTGAAAGATTGAAATACAATATGGATGACTTATCTAGGATTGACAGTTAAATCTTAAGTCATCCTTGAACATTAAGATCAAAGGAATGAATTATACGATAACCATATGCCAGTAGGTTCTTGAATATTGCTTCACCATCATTCGACCTGTCCGGACGTCGGATCATCATTGCTAGATGGTTACATTGATTGATTCAAAAATATATTTTTGTGCTACTAGTTTCAGTTCAAACCTATGAGGTCACACTCAAAAGAAGTTTCTGACTGATTATATGGCTGATCAACGATTGAGAATTGTTCAAGGGCTTAATCGTCAATTCGATTGATGATTAAACTTATGTAAAAGTTACAATAAATTTATTCATCAAATATTAGTGAATTAATAAAATATTAATTAATAATTAAATTATTGATTAACTTAATTTGATTGAGTAAATAGAATTAAATAAAATCTAATTGAATTAGATTCAATTAGGTTTGACCCGATTAGGTTATGAGATGACCTAATCATTAAGAAAGAATTATCTTTGATTTGATTAGGATTTTGATTCAATCAATTTTTAATTTAATTAAGATTTGATTAAAAAATTATAAATTTAATTAGATTGACTTTTATCTATTTTATTTGGACTAAAGCAGATGTGATTTGGTTTAGATTCAAATGAGGAAATCTAGAGTCCATATAGGATTGGACTCTCCTTCTCCCATGCACCATAATTTTTGATGCCATTCTCCATCATGCCAAAAGAGTTTTTGTATAAACTTTTCTCCATGCTAAGAAGTCCTCTTACCCTCCTTTCTCACATCCAAATATGGATGTTATCTGATTTTTTATAGAAGGTTCAAATGAGATTTGAATTGGTAACCATAAAAGATAATGTTTGACATTATCTATTAGACATCCATGCCACTTCCTTTCATTCCTCTTATTTTGTGCGACAACATGGGGATTTCTCACCATGGGAAATTAGATGTGATCTAGTTTTACCATGAAAAAATAACAAAGGGGGCGTCCCATATTTGTTTTGGAGTGGGATTTGAAAAGGTGCGACAACACATCAAGAGTCCAAGATCTCTTGGACTCTTCTCCCCTACTCCTTACATGCCATAATAAAAGGGTTTTATTTGTGTGTGCATGTAAGAGAAAAACCAGAGAGAGAGCTTTACATAGTGAAAGTGTTGGGGCATGGTTCTTGGCATGAAAAAAAGATGAGGAGAGTCCTCTTCTCTTAGGTGAGCGCAAGATCAAAAAACCTTAAGGTTTGGACTGTGGGTTTGGGAAGAGAGAAAAATAAGAAAAAAATTATTTTCTTCTCCATCTTTCTCTCATCTCTTCATCTCCTCTAGAAGACCATCTTCAATCTTTGAAAATATTTTAGAGATTTGAAGAAAGGATCCAGATCAACTAAGAAGATAGTCTTCACAAGAGCTAGCACTCTCAAGAAGATCGATCAAATCGGGGCTGCGAGCGAACTTTCTGTAGAGGCCTGATGCATGTACGGCTACAAGCAACCAGCAAGGATTATCTTCACCATGTCTCTCAATAATGGCGATCATTGACCTGTGCTCAAGTATCGAGTTCTAAACTCAGATAAGTGTAGATTTGATCTACCACTTACATCCATGCATGCAGATTTTATCATATGATTATTTTAGATTTTATATGTAATATATCATATCATAGATCTTAGAGTAGATTGATTTGATGATTAAATCATATACATGTTAGATTAATATGATTAATCTAATAATCTTTCACTATAATTTATTCAAAAAAATTTTAAAATACATGCATGAAATCGCCTACATTTTCTAACAGTGGTATCAGAGCCTAGATTTGTTATGACATGTTATATATGCATATTAAATCTAAATTTTAGTTTTATTTAGATCTGATATATGATATCTTAGATCTAAATTTAATTAATGGTTGATCACACAAACTGATATAAAGTTATCCTGCTGTTGGGCTTATCCCTTACAGTGAATAGGTTGTCCTAGTTTGTGCCGATCTTTGATAAAATTTGATTTCATATATTACATATGATATTTGTGATCTGATTTAGATGTGATTTAAGATTATGATCAGATCTGATATAATTTAGATTAGATCTAAATTCAAGCATATGTGATATGTAATTAGATTAGATGATCTAATTAGCAAGTACTTAGATTGAATTGATCACCAGACCGTCCGATCATAGGAGCAAGAAGAGTTTAAAGGTTCTCTCTTTTTATTCGATGGGGTGCTCTTATGGTGTGTAGGGGGGCCATGTGATTAAATCTCATGAAGAAGAATGTGAAAAGAAGAACCTATTTTTCTGCAAAATCCTAGATCTTAAAATCCTACATTTGTTATATGTGATACAAAGTTATATGAAAAATAAAACATCTAATCTATATGATTAAAATTATTTTAATCATGAAAAAATAAAATCTTGAATCATAAAATATTTAGATGTGATCTAAAAGATGTTTATGATTAATTTTATTTTAGTATTATGCAAGATTTTTTTGATCTGAAATTCTTTGAAATATGCTTGCACAATTATTGAGTCGATCTAGTTTTGAATTGAGTTCACCCAGTCTCTTTGTGTAGCCAGCTCAATACTGATTGAGTCAACTCAATTTTAAAATAAAAAATCTTTACATAATATTTATTATAAATTATTTACAAAATAAAAAGGTTGAAATTATTTCAAATCTAAATCTAAATTCATGTTGATGCTGAAACTTAATTAAGAATTAAGTATAGAATCGATTCGATCTAGAAGTATGATTTAAGATCTAATGATATTACATAAAATATGGGGGCATAGGTTAGCTCAAATCAGGTTCTTTTAATTGAGTTAGACCTAAGATTAGAATCAAAAAATTAATTGATCATGTAGAGAAATTGATTAAGTTTAACCAAATATTAAATTAGATTAGTCAGGATTTCTCTAATACAATAGTTGTAGATGGTCAAAGTCCATGTCTTTGATTAGACCAAATGGATCTTGATTGTGGCTCAGTGGTTGAACCCGAATCATTAGATTGGTTAAATCAAAACTAATTAATCAATTAGTGTTTAAGATAAGTTTAACATTTTGGTTGATGATTTTTAATTGGGAGCGGCTTATCTGATCATTTTGATAATGTCTAAGGCAAGCTTAGTAGACTCTTCCATCGATCTCACTTACCTGAATAATTTGATGAATTAGATTTTGATTAGATCACTAAATGATTCAAGTTAACCCATGCCATTAAACTTGATCAGTGTTACTGATCTAGGTGCCAGTTCAACCAGCATGATCCTAATCCAATTCAATGACTTGGTGAAGTCAGTGGAAGGATTGTGGTTTACTGATTGATTTCTTCTTTTTTCAATTCTTAAATTAAATCCTCTAAATTATTAGTATTGAAAATTATGTCTTAAAATTAATCATTTGATGATTGAGTTCATCTTTGTATATGAATTATTATTTAATAAATAAAAATTATTTTAGTATTTTTCATCACAAAGTAACATCTTTCTTGAACTCTTGTACTATGATGAAGTCCCTAAAACTATGCTAGTGTATGATAAAGAGAGAATTTATCGTATAGTTCTTAAACATGTTCGTGATCAAATGATACATCATCATGGAATGATGACATTTATCAAGTGGAGGTCATTGTGTGCTATATGGGTTCGTTGTCCTCTTAACCAAAGAGTGTGGTAATACTGATATGGCATACAGGTGAGATGTAAGGGTACATCATCACGAACAGGTGACTCACATGCTGAGCATTCTGTTATCAAGAGCTGCTCGTAAAACATATAGGTATAAGTATCCTTCAGATCAGAGATCACTATAGTGACTTGCAAGCAATTCACTGTGCTTTAGTACCGGACTATCTGAATTTCTAATACAGTGACGAAAGGCTACTCGGTACAGTCAAGTACTTACGAAGTCTATGCGTTAATCAAGATGGGATTGACCCCTCCAGATTATTGAAGTTGATGTATCACTGTATTTTAATTTAGCAAAATCTTGGCCAGAGTAATCCATGAGATGGATTTGAAAGATTGAAATAAAATATGGATGAAGCAATCTCGGTTGACAGTTAACCTGAGACCATCCTAGAGCATCCAGGGTCAAAAGGATGAATTACATGGTAACCATGTGTATGGATTTTAAAATATTTTTTTATGATAATTAGACCTATCTGGACATCGAAAACCATTGCTAGATAGTATCTCGATTAGTGCAGGAATCGGTTCCTGTGCTATCGGCTTAGTATTTGAACCTATGGAGTCACACACACAAGTCAGACAAAGTAGGAAAGAATTGATCTATGTTTATATGTCTAATTTGGAAGTACTTGATTTGATTGAACATATAAGCTAACTTGATTGAGAATTAAGTTATGGGTCAAACGGGATTAAAGAGTTGACTATGTCTAGCTAGCACAACATATGAGGTTCAGATTCGATCCTGGGGATGAACAGTTTCTAATCTATGATTCATAGAACATATGAAAGATTGAATTTAAGTACTAATTAATTTTAAATTAGATCTAAATTAATTAGACTTAAATGGGTCTAAAATTTAAGTTAGACTTAGTACAAAAATCTTAAAGAGTTTGGAATTGACAGCCTTTCGAAATTATTTCAAACCAGCTTCGAATCGGATTCGAATCGGACGTATTTTGGATGAGATATAAGTATTCCTACTTGCACTGAGAGTACCTCCTCATGAAGCATGATCAAAATTTAGTTTGGTGCTTATTTGGGGCATCTCAAGTGGGTGTGAAAGTGGGTGCAAAGTGGATGTCATAAGTGATGGCAATTCTATCTCATGTAGGAATCCTTCTTTCATGGGTATTGGACTAATTCAAATCAAATTTGAGTTAGGAGTCCTACTCTCATTGGATCATGAGAATCATTTATAAATAGAGAGGGTCTCTACCTATGGATGGATAGAAAATAGCAAACAAATCAGATTGAGAAAAGAGAGAAAGAGAGAGAGAGAGAGGCGTGAGAAGAAAGAGAGGTCCCTTCCTTTCTTTGGTCTCTCCCTTTGTTGCCGCCCCTCTTCCTTTGGGGAAGGAGTCTCTTTGCATGTCTCACTCACTGGTTTAAGGAGTTATACCAGTACATCTCATCCCTTGATTGATTGTGTTGTGAAGACAATTGGATTGGAGTTCATCCTGCTTTCTTGCGATATTTGGCGTGCATGCGAAGTAGAGGGTCTGCACATCGAGGCCTCTGTGAAGATTTATATCAGATAATTTGAGATTTTATCTCTAGTTCTACTATGATTCAGGTAAGAATTTGATCCTTAAATAAGTAAAATATTAAAAAAAAATTTTAGATGCAATCTAGGCATTTTGGAGGAAAACTGTTCCCTTCCCTTCAACTAGTATCAGAGCAGACCTTAAATATATGCATGTAAAATAAAATTTTTTAAAATTATTTATATGAGATATAATTGAAATTTTTTTAAAAAAATTAAATCTCATTTAAATATATTTATATAAAATTTTTGATTTGATTTTGATTGGATTAGAGGTGCCTAATCAATGGTTGATTGAGATTGTTATAAATCTGTTATAACAGAATTCTACTATTGCTGAATTTTTAATAAAAAAACAACATCAATTAAAATTTATTTTAAATCTATTTTAATAAAATTTTAATATTATTATTTTTTTATTAAGTGTGGTTTATTTCAGATTTAAATTGAATCCATTTCGATGGATATTTAGATCTAAATCCTATCATAATTCAGCACGGTGTGAAAATAGATTTTATCAAAAATTAATTCTTTATACATTCATATTTGTATCTAATTAATTTTTTATTGGATATCAAATCTGAAATTAATATTTTATAATCAGTATAAGATATATTTTAGATTTGATATGATGTATATGATGCATCAAATCTAATTGGATTAGATGAAAAATATAATTGATAAGATTAAGGATATGTTCATAACATAAAATAGTTTTATCAATAATTACATGTTGATGTAGTTATATATGAAATTAGATTTCATATCTTAGTAGCCTAGTACTTGGATTGATGAGATCACTAGATCGTTCAATCATAAGAGTTTAAAGAAATTAATTTTTCTTTTGCCTATTCGATGGGTTCTCTTATGATGTGTAGGGGTGTCGTTGTGATCCAGTTTCATGAAGAAAAAAAATGAACAGATTTTTATGTATTATTTTGATCACAAATATATTTAGATTAGATCTAAAATAATTTATAATTTATTATAATAGGATAAAATTTAGATATAAAATTATTTTAGATCTAAATTACATGTTGCATATGATGTAATCGATATTGATCTAAAAGTTATCATGATACATGAGATGTATGAATGAAGTTTAGATCATACCTATGTATGTTTAATTACTAAACATATTATGAAAATTATTTTCATATGTTGAAACATATGGTATGCTTCACCTGAAACTCTTTTAGAATAGTTCTACAAACTAAAATACACGTTTCACACACTTAATTTTGAATTAAGTTTGAATGATCTAGATTTGAGAATTAAAGATCATTAAGACATCATATAATATGATGGGCAATGGGTTAGCATGAATCAGATCCTTCAATAGGTTAGACTTAGGGTTAGAAATATATATACATCAAGTAGAGAAATTGATTAAATCTATCAAGTGTTGAATTAGATTAGGTCAGTATTTCTCTAAATCAATCTCAATAGTTAAAGTTTGATCAAGTCCATATGTTTAATCCTAATAAATGGACCATGATCATGGCTTCGTAGTTGAGCCTGAATCTTCTGGTGTGCCCAATCAAAACTAATTAACCAGTTGGTGTCTAAGGTAAGTTTGGTAGATTCGATCAAGTAGTTTTTAATGGAGAGCTATTCACCTAGATGCGTTTACGGTGAGTTAAGGGCATATCCCTCCCACTGATCTTACTTACCTGACCAATATGGTAGATTATGTTTTGATTAGGTCACTAGTTGATTCATGCAGACCTATACCATTAAGGTAAATCAGTGTGACTGATTTAGGTATCTTTAGACCAGCTTGTGCCTAATCCTTTATATGACTTAGAGAAGTCAGTGGAAGGATTTGCAGCATGCAGGTCAACTTCTTCTCTTATCTTCACATCAATGAAATTAAATTTTTTAAATTATTAGGTCCATAAAGTAATAAAGTTATGAGATAACTTGATCATTGCCTCCCATTAAGGTGCATGATAATGAGTCCAATATTCTAAATAGGCATTGCAGGCTCCACACGCCTGGTGTCTATTACGTATTGAAATTATCATTCATCATATGACCATCATGATGTACCTTCAGATCAATGCTCAGGTTGGTCGAGCCACACTCGAGCCTAGACATCCGTTTGTTGGATGCATTTGGTGTGCCATGTTAATGGTTGGACCTAACTGAGATTTTCAATAGAGGTGCCACACGCCTGCTGAAGGGATGTCTGGGGCAAAACTTATTGCTAGAAGTTGTTTGAAGAATAAATTGGTTATAAACCTATCCATGGATGCACTAGGATTGGCCGAGCCACACTTGGGCCTGAATGCAGTTTGTGTGAATTCTAGTACCTGCTAAAAAATTAGTGTAATTCCTCATGTTGGAGGTAGAGACTACCAATCCATAAAATTATGGGAGAACCATTAGACTAAAGTCCATGTCTTCAGGATTAAAAATAATTCATATACTAATAGGCTAGTATTTTTTTCTTTCAGTTATGGCCAACACACTATCCCTTCGTATGCTGTTGGACAGTGACAAGCTCACCGAATCCAACTTTGATAGCTGGTATCGAAAGTTGAAGATCGTGTTGGAGCATGAAAAAATTTTATATGTCCTTATGGATCAGACACCTGAAGAACTTGCAACCAATGCTCCTCGTGCTATGAGAGACACTTACATGAAGTGGCTCAATGACCGCATGACTGTGCATTGCGTGATGAGGGTAGCTATGAACGATGAACTTAGTCATAAGTTCGAGGATGTGCAACCTGAGGAGATGATTCAAATATTGAATGAGTCCTTCGACACCCCTAAGGATGTGAAGAGACATAAAATCTCCTGCGTAGTATTCAATGCCCGTATGTGAGAGGAGGCTTCAGTCATTGATCATGTATTGTACATGATTGAGCAGATTGAATGTCTTAGCAAACTTGACATTTCGTTGCATGAACAGTTAGGCAAGGATGCTATCCTCAATTCGCTACCGAAATTCTACCTACCCTTTCTCAGTCGTTATAGAATGACGAAGCCTGCAGTAAACTACCATAGTTTGCTAGGGTTACTGTAGACTTTTGAGAAGGAACATCAGCTCCAGAAAGAGCCAATAAATTTAGTGGGAGGTTCATCTACAGAGCGTCAATCCTTTAAGAGAGGAAAGAAAAAAAAAAGTATAAAAATCTCATGCCACCGATCCCAAGCAGAGCAAAACGTTAAAAGTTGACAAGAACCAGACAAAGTGCTTCTTCTGTAAAAAGTTGGGTCATTGGAAAAGGAATTGTCCTGCTTATATAGCCACCCTTGACCCAAACAGGCCTAAGAACAAGAGAAAGAGGCAAGTGATTGCTTCACAAGGTATTTATATGATAACACCTTATAATTTCTCTATTTATGATACTACTACCTAGGTATTGGATATCGAAAGTCCTATTAATATATGCAATTTATTGCAGAGACTATAGGTAAGTAGAAAATTTTGAGAGGACGAGTGGTTTCTTAACGTTGGAGATGGAAGCCTTGTTTCAGTTCTGACCTTAGAAACTTTGTAGCTTGTCTTTGAGTCCAGTAGTGTCATGTTAGATGATTGTCATTATTGTCCCTCTTTTATGATGAATGTCATCTCTATAGGCCTTTTGGCCAAACTTGGTTACGAGTTTATAATAAAGGATTATTTTTGTGATATCATTATGAATGATACTATAATTATGTATGGATAATTGAAACATGGCATATACATAATATAACGGCCTGTTAGTATAATGTAAACATTCAGTAAACATCCTAAGTCAGATAATGTCAGTGAATCCTACTTTTGACATTGTAGGCTTAGTCATATGAAAAAGAATAGGATTGACAGATTGATCAAAAAATATATCCTTGAGATAAATGATAGTGAATCATTGCCTACTTGTGAGTCCTATCTACTTGGTAAGATGACCAAGTCACCTTTTAAAGAAAAAGGTGAGGGAGCCAGCGATGTCCTAGTTTTAATATATACTGATATGTGCGGGCTTATGAATATAAGTGTCAGAGGAGGATACTACTACTTTATTACGTTTACAGATGACCTATCGAGGTATGGGTATGTCTATCTTATGAAGCATAAGTCAGAATCATTTGAAATATTCAAACGATTTCATACTAAAGTAGAGAAATAAATTAGAAAGAGTATTAAGATCTTTCGATCAGATCGAGGAGGTGAATACCTCATCAGTGAGTTTCTGACATATCTAAAAGAGAATGAGATTCTCTCACAATGGACCCCTCCTGGAACACCACAATATAATGGTATGTCCGAGAGGAGGAATCGAATCTTGTTAGACACGATCTGATCCATGATGGGCTTTTTCAGTCTGCCAATATCTTTTTGGAGGTATGCTCTAGAGATTGCCTGCTATATTTTGAATAAGGTGCCCAGTAAGTCTGTCGATAAAATTCTATATGAGATATGGACCGAGCATAAGCTAGTGCTCTCACATTTTAGGGTCTAGGGGTGTCCAGCTTATGTCAAGCATTTAAAGACAGATAAGCTTAGACCGAAGTCTGATAGATGCTTGTTTGTAGGGTATCCAAAGAAAATTAAAGGGTACTACTTCTACCTCGCTACAGAATAAAAGGTGTTTGTTAGCAGCCGGGCAGTCTTTTTGAAAAAGGAGTTCCTTGATGAAGGAGCTAATGCTCGTAAAATTAAACTTAATAAAGTTCATGAGGTGGAAGAACCGACACATAAAGAATTAGATTCAATTGGTGAATCAAATTTGGAACCGATAGAGGCACCATTAAGGAGATTCAGTAGAGTACCACATCAGCCAGACAGATACTATGATTTTTGAGTCCGAGATGGTGATCCCATTGAACTTGATGAGAACGATGAGGATCCAATCATCTATATGGAGGTCATGCAAAGGCTCAACACCCAAAAATGATTTGAGGCCATAAAGTCTGAGATGGAGTCCATGAAGATCAATAGTGTATGGACACTAGTTGATCTGTCTAAAGGGATAAAACTCATAGGATGTAAATAGATTTTTAAGAAGAAAAGAGGAGTAGATGGAAAGGTAGAGACCTATAAAGCCCGTCTAGTTGTCAAGAGTTACCGTCAGTATTATGGTATTGACTATGATGAGACGTTCTCTCCTGTAGCAATGCTCAAGTCCATCCAAATTATGCTTGCTATCACTGTACACTTAGATTATGAGATCTGATAGATTGATGTCAAAATTATTTTTCTTAATAGAGAACTGAAAGAAGAGGTATATATAATACAACTTGAAAGATTTACATCCACAAACAAGTCGAAAGTGTGTAAGCTAAAAAGGTCTATTTATGGACTTAAGCAGGTATCGAGGAGTTAGAACATGTATTTTGATAAGGTGATTAAAATGTATGGCTTCGTTAGGAATGGAGAAGAGCCTTGCATCTACAAGTGGACTTCTAAGTCTGTAGTCATTTTTCTTGTGCTATATGTAGATGATATACTATTACTAAAAAATGACATTCTGGCCTTGCAGAGTGTGAAGCTGTGGCTATCATCACAGTTCTCCATGAAGGACTTGGGAGAAGCATCCTACATCCTTGGGATGAAGATCTATAGGAATAGATCTAAAAGGATTCTTGGACTATCTCAATCCATGTACATTGATACCTTATTGAAGTGGTTCAACATGAATAATTTCAAGAAAGACTATCTTTCGATAGGCCATGGAATTATTTTTTTCAAAAAAAATTATTCGACAACTCCTGAGGAGAGAGAGCGCATGAGTAGAATATCATATGCTTCAGCAGTGAGATCTATCATATATGCTATGATATGTATGAGATCGGATGTGACCTATTCTTTAGGGATAGTGAGTAGGTACCAGTCAGATCCGGATGAGAAGCATTGGAAGATTGTGAAAGTAATTCTTAAGTATTTGAGAAATACTAAAGACTAATGACTTATCTATGGAGACTCTGACCTGAAAATTATAAGATATACTAATTTCAGTTTTTAGTCAGATTGTGATGACCGCAAAAATATGTTGGACTACGTATTTACTTTGAATGGAAGAGCTGTTTAATGAAAGAGTTCCAAGTAGCATACTGTGGCCAATTCTGTATGTAAAGCGGAATACATTACTGTATCGGATATTGCAATGTTCTGCACCGCTATCACCTGGTGCGAGAGATCGTGAATCATGGTGATGTCGAACTTCAGAAGATCGATAGAAAGGAGAACCTAGCCGACCCCTTCACTAAAGCTCTCGGGATCAAAGAGTTCGATGATTTTAAAAAAAAGATGGGTATAAGATACAGCCCTGATTGGCTTTAGTCCAAGTGAGAGTTGTTGAAAATTATGTCCTAAAATCAATCATTTGATGATTGAGTTCATCCTTGTATATGAATTATTATTTAATAAATAAAAATTATTCTGATATTTTTCATTACAAAGTAACATCTTCTTTGAACTATTTTACTGTAATGAAGTCCCTAAAACTATGCTAGTGTATGATAAAGAAAAGATTTATCGTATAGTTCTGAAACATGTTCGCGACCAAATGATACATCATTATGGAATGATGACGTTTATCGAGTGGAGGTCATTGTGTGCCATATGGGTTAGTTGTCCTCTTAACCAAGGAGTGCAGTGACACTGGTATGGCATATAGATGAGATATAGGGGTACATCATCACGAAATAGGTGACTCATTTGCTGAGCGTTCTACTGTCAAGAGCTACTCGTGAAACACATAGATATAAGTATCCTTCAGACCTGAGATCATCATAGTAACCTGCAAGTAACTCACTGTGATTTGGTACCGGACTATCTGAATTTCTATTGCAGTGATGGAAGGCTACTGGGTACTGTCAAGTACTTACGAAGTCTGTGCATGGATCAAGATGGGATTGATGCCTCCAGATTATTGGAGTTGATGCATCGCTATATTTTAATTTAGCAAAATCTTAGCCAAGATAATCCAAAAGATGGATTTGAAAGGTTGAAATACAATGTGGATGAAGCAATCTCGATTGATAGTTAATTTGAGACCATTTTAAAGCATCTAGGGTCAAAAGGATGAATTACACAGTAACCATGTATATGAATTCTGAAATATTTTTTTATGATAATTTGACCTATTTGGATGTTGAAAATCATTGCTAGATAGTATCTCGATTAGTGTAGAAATTGGTTCTTGTACTACCGGCTTAGTGTTTGAACCTATGGAGTTACGCACATAAGTCAGACAAAGTTGGAAGGAACTGATCTATGTTTATATGTCCAATTTGGAAGTACTTGAGTTGATAGAATATATAAGCTAACTTGATTGAGAATTAAGTTATGGGTCAAATGAGATTGAAGATTTGAGTATGTTTAGCTAGCACTATACATGAGGTTCAGGCTCGATCCTGAAGATGAACAGTTTCTGATCTTTGATTCATGGAACATATAAAAGATTAAATTTAAGTACTAATTAATTTTTTATTAGATCTAAATTAATTGAACTTAAATGGATCTAAAATCTAAGCTAGACTTGGTACAAAAGTCCTAAAGAGTTTGGGATTGACAGCCTTTCGAAATTATTTCGAACCAGCTTCGAATCGGATTCAAATCAGACCTATTTTGGATGAGATATGAGTATTCCAACTTGCACTAGGAATACTCCCTCATGAAGCATGACCAAAATTTAGTTTGATGCTTATTTAGGGCATCCCAAGTAGGTGTGGGAGTGGATGCAAAGTGGATGTCATAAGTGATGGCAATTCTATCTCATGTAGGAATCCTTCTTTCATGAGTACTGGATCAATTCAAATCAGATTTGAGTTAGGAGTCTGACTCTCATTGGGTCATAAAAATCATCTATAAATAGAGAAAGTATCTACCTATAGATGCATAGAAAATAGCAAACAAATCAGTTTAAGAGAAGAGAGAAAGAGAGAGAGAGAGAGAGAGGGATGAGAAGAGAGAGAGGTCCCTTCCTCCCTTTGGCCTCTCTCCTTGTTGCCGCCCCTCTTCCTTTGGGTGTGGGGTCTCTTTGGATGTCCCACCTATTAGTTTGAGGAGTCACACTAGCACATCTCATTTTTCAATTGATTGTGTTGTGAAGGCAATTGGATTGGAGTTCATCCTACTTTCCTATGGCGTTTGGCGTGCATGCGAAGTAGAGGATCTGCACATCCAAGCCTCTGTGAAGATTTATATCAGATAATTTAAGATTTAATCTCTAGTTCTACTATGATTCAGATAAAGATTTGATCTTTAAATAAGTAGAATATTAAAAAAAAATTTTAGATGCAACCTGAGTATTCTGGAGGGAAACTGTTCCCTTTCCTTCAACTAGTATTCGAGCAGACCTAAAAATATACATGTAAAATAAATTTTTTTGAGATTATTTATATGAGATATAATTTAGATTATTTATAAGATATTAAATCTTATTTAAATTTATTTATATAAAATTTTTGACCTAATTTTAATTGGATTAGAGGTGCTTAATTAATGGTTGATTGATGTTGTTATAAATCTATTACAACATAATTCTGCTGTTGCTGAATTTTTTATGAAAAAATAATATGAATTAAAATCTATTTTAAATTTATTTTAATAAAATTTTAATATTATTTTTTTTATTAAGTAATATTTATTTTATATTTAAATTAAATTTATTTCGATAGATATTTAGATCTGAATCCTATCATAATTCAGCACTCCATGAAAATAGATTTTATCAAAAATTAATTTTTTATATATTTATATTTATATGTAATTAATTTTTTATTTGATATTAAATCTAAAATTGATATTTTATAATCAATATAAGATATATTTCAGATTTGATATGATATATATGATGCATCAAATCTAATTAGATTAGATAAAGAACATAATTGATAAGATTAAAGATATGCTCATAACCCGAAATAGTTTTGTCAATAATTGTATGTTGATATAATTATATATGAAATTAAATTTTAAATCTTAGTAGTCTAGTACTCAGATTGATGAGATCACTAGACCATCCGATCATAAGATCTCTCTTTTGCCTATTCGATGGATTCTCTTATGATGTGTAGGGGTATCGTTGTGATTTAGTTTTATGAAGAAGAAAAGTGAATAAATTTTTATATATTATTTTAATCATAAATATGTTTAGATTAGATCTAAAATAATTTATGATTCATTATAATAGGATAAAATTTAGATATAAAATTATTTTAGATCTGAATTATATGTTGCATATGATGTAATTGATATTGATCTAAAAGTTGTCATGATACATGAGATGTATGAATGAAGTTTAGATCATACCTATGTATGTTTAATTGTTAAACATATTATAAAAATTATTTTCATATATTGAAATATATGGTATGCTTTACCTGAAATCCTTATAGAATAGTTCTACAAACTGAAACACACGTTTCACACACTTAATTTTGAATTAAGTTTGAATGAACTAGATTTGAGAATTGAAGATCATTAAGACACCACATAATATGATGGGCAATGGGTTAGCATGAAGCAAGTCCTTATAATGGATTAGACCTAGGGTTGGAAACACATATGGACCAAGTAGAGAAATTGATTAAATCTATCAAGTATTGAATTAGATTAGGTTAGTATTTCTCTAAATCAATCTTAATAGTTAAAGTTTGATCAAGTCCATATGTTTAACCCTAATAAATGGACCATGATCATGGCTCCATGGTTGAGCCTGAATCTTTTGGTGTGCCCAATTGAAACTAATTAACCAGTTGGTATCTAAAGTAAGTTTGGCACATTCGATCAAGTGGTTTTTAATTGGAAACTATTCACCTAGATGCGTCTATGGTGAGTTAAGGGCATATCCCTCCCACTGATCTCATTTACCTGACCGACATGGTAGATTATATTTTGATTAGATCACTAGTTGATTCGAGCAGCCCATGCCATTAAAATAAATCAGTGTGACTAATTTAGGTATCTTTAGACAAGCTTGTGCCTAATCTTTTACATGACTTGGAGAAGTCAGTGGAAGGATTTGCATCTTGCAGGTCAACTTCTTCTCTTATCCTCAGATCAATAAAATCAAATTCTCTAAATTATTAGGTCCATAAAGTGATAAAGTTATGAGATAATTTGATCATTACCTCCCATTAAGGTGTGTGATAATGAGTCCAATATTTCAAATAGACATTGGAGGCATCACACGCATGGTGTCTATTACGTATTAAAATTATCATTCATCATATGACCATCATGATGTACCTTCAGATCAATACTCAAGTTGGTCGAGTCACACTCGGGCCTGGACATCCATTTGTTGGATACACAGTGTGCCATGTTAATTGTTGGACCTAACTAAAATTTTCAGTAGAGGCACCACATGCCTGCTAAAGGGATGCCTGGGGCAAAACTTATTGCTAGAAGTTGTTTGAAGAAATAATTGGTTATAAACCTTCTCATGGATGCACTAGGTTTGGTCGAGCCACACTCGAGCCTGAATGCAATCTGTGTGGATTCTAGTACCCGCTAAAAAATTTGTGTAATTCCTTGAGTTGGAGGTAGAGGCTATGAATCTGTAAAATAGTGAGAGAACCTTTAGACTAAAGTCCATATCTTCAGAATTAAAAATAATTCATATATTAATAGACTAGTATTTTCTCCTTTCAGTTATAGCCAACACACTATCTTTTCGTACGCTCTTGGACAGCGACAAGCTCACCGGACCCAACTTCGATAGCTGGTATCGAAAGTTGAAGATCATGTTGAAGCACGAAAGGATTTTATATATCCTTAAAGATCAAGCACCTGAAGAACCTGCAGCCAATGCTCCTCATACTGCGAGAGACACTTGCATGAAGTGGCTCAGTGACCGCATGATTGTACATTACGTGCTGAGGGCAGCTATAAATGATGAACTTAGTCATAAGTTCGAGGATGTGCAGCCTGAGGAGATGATTCAAATGTTGAATAAGTCCTTTGACATCCCTGAGGATGTAGAGAGACATAAAACCTCCTGCATAGTGTTCAATATCCGTATGTGAGAGGAGACTTCGATCATCGATCATGTATTATACATGATTGAGCAGATTGCATGTCTTAGCAAATTTGGCTTTTCGTTGCATGAACAGTTAGGTAAGGATGCTATCCTCAATTCACTATCAAAATCCTACCTATCCTTTCTCAATTATTATAGAATGACAAAGCCTATGGTAAACTACTATGGTTTGCTAGGGTTACTACAGACTTTTGAGATGGATCACCAGCTCCAAAAAGAGCCAGTGAATTTAGTGGGAGGTTCATTTGCAGAACGTCGATCCTCTAGTAGAAGAAAGAAGAAAAAATTACAAAAATCTCATACTGTCGATCCCAAGCAGAGCAAAATGTCAAAAGTTGACAAGAGCCAGGTAGAGTGCTTCTTTTGTAAAAAGCTGGATCATTGAAAAAGAAATTATCCTGCTTATATAGCCACCCTTGATCCAAACAGACCTAAAAATAAGAGAAAGAGGTAAGTGGTTGCTTTATAAGATATTTATATGATAACATCTTATAATTTCTCTATTTGTGATACTACTACTTGGGTATTGAATACCAGAAGTCCTATTAATATATGCAATTCGTTACAGGGTCTATAGGTAAGTAGAAAATTTCGAGAGGGCGAGTGGTTTTTTAATATTGGAGATGAAAGCCTTGTTTCAATTCTGGCCTTGAAAACTTTGTAGCTTGTCTTCGAGTTCAGTAGTGTCATGTTGGATGATTGTCATTATTGTCCCTCTTTTATAATGAATGTCATCTCTGTAGGCCTTTTGGCCAAACTTGATTACAAGTTTATAATAAAGGATGATTTTTGTAATATCATTATGAATGATACTATAATTATGCATGGACAATTGAAACATAGCGTATATATAATATCACGATCTGTTAGTATAATGTACACACCCAGTAAACACCCTAAGTTAGATAATGTCAGTGAATCCTACCTTTGATATTGTAGGCTTGATCATGTGAACAAGAATAAAATTGACAGATTGATCAAAGAACGTATCCTTGAGATAAATGATTGTGAATTATTGCCTACCTGTGAGTCCTGTCTACTTGGTAAGATGACTAAGTCACCTTTTAAAGGAAAAGGTGAGAGAGCCAGCAATGTCCTAGGTCTAATACATACTGATGTATGTGGGCCTATGAACATAAGTGCCAGAGGAGGATACTACTACTTCATTATGTTTATAGATGATCTATCAAGGTATGGGTATGTCTATCTTATAAAGCATAAGTCAAAATCATTTGAAATATTCCAACAATTCCATACTGAAGTAGAAAAATAAACTGAAAAGAGTATTAAGATCCTTCAATCAGACCAAGGAGGTGAATACCTCACCAGTGAGTTCCTGACATATCTAGAAGAGAATGAGATTCTCTCACAATGGACCCCTCCTGAAACACCACAATATATGGTGTGTCTGAGAGGAGGAATTGTACGTTGTTAGACATGGTCCAGTCTTTGATAGGCTTTTTCAGTCTGTCAATCTCTTTTTGGAAATATGCTCTAGAGACTGCCTACTATATTTTGAATAAGGTGCCCAGCAAGTCTGTGGATAAAACTCCATATGAGATATGGACTGGGTGTAAGCCAGTGCTCTCACACCTTAAAGTTTGAGGGTGTCCAGTTTATGTCAAGTATTTAAAGATAGATAAGCTTGAACCGAAGTCCGATAGATGCTTGTTTGTAGGGTACCAAAAGAAAACTAAAGGGTACTATTTCTACCTCGCTGCAGAACAAAAGGTGTTTGTTAGTAGTCGGATAATTTTTTTGAAAAAAAAGTTCTTTGGTGAAAGAGCTAATTCCTATAAAATTAAACTTAATGAAGTTCATGAGGTGGAAGGACTGACACATACAGAATTAGATTCGATTGGTGAATCAAATCTGGAACTGGTAGAGGCACCATTAAGGAGATCCTGTAGAGTACCGCATCAGTCGGACATATACTATGATTTTTTGGTCCAGAACGGTGATCCCATTTAACTTGATAAGAACGATGAGGATTCGATCATCAATATGGAGGCCATGCAAAGGCTAGACTCCCAAAAATGGCTTGAGGCATGAAGTCTGAGATAAAGTCCATGAAGATCAATAGTGTATGGACACTAATTGATCCGTCTGAAGGAATAAAACCCATAGAATGTAAATGAATTTTAAAAAGAAAAGAGGAGCGAACGGAAAGGTAGAGACCTATAAAGCCCATCTAGTTGCCAAGGCTTACCGTCAGTGTTATGGTATTGACTATGATGAGACATTCTCTTCTGTGGCAATGCTCAAGCCCATCTGGATTGTGCTTGCTATCACTGCACACTTAGATTATGAGATCTGGCAAATGAATGTCAAAACTGCTTTTCTTAATGGAGAACTGAAAAAAGAGGTGTATATAATACAACTTGAAGGGTTCACATCTACAAACGTGTCGAAAGTGTGCAAGCTAAAAAGGTCTATTTATGGACTTAAGCAGGCATTGAGGAGTTGGAACATGCACTTTGATAAGATGATTAAAACGTATGGCTTCGTTAGGAATGAAGAAGAGGCTTGCATCTACAAGTGGGCTTTTGATTCTGTAGTTATTTTTCTTGTGCTATATATGGATGACATACTATTACTAAGAAATGACATTCTAACTTTACAGAGTGTGAAGCTGTGGCTATCATCACAGTTTTTCATAAAGGACTTGGGAGAAGCATCCTACATCCTTGGGATGAAGATCTATAGGAATAGATCTAGAAGGATGCTTGGACTATCCCAATCCATGTACATTGATACCTTGTTGAAGTGGTTCAACATGGATAATTCCAAGAAAGGCTATCTTCCGATAGGCCATAGAATTACTCTTTTCAAGAAAGATTGTTCGATAACTCTTGAGGAGAGAGAGCGCATGAGTAGAATACCATATGCTTCAGTAGTGAGATCTATCATATATGCTGTGATATGTACGAGGCCAGATGTGGCCTATTCATTAGGGATAGTGAGTAGGTATCAGTCAGATCTGGATGAGAAGCATTGAAAGATTGCGAAAGTAATTTTTAAGTATTTGAGAAATACTAAAGACCAATTGCTTATCTATGGAGACTCTGATCTGAAAATTATGAAATATACTGATTTCAGTTTTCAGTCAGATTGTGATGACAGCAGAAGCGTGTTGGGCTATGTATTTATCTTGAATGGAGGAGCTGTTTGCTAAAAGAGTTTCAAGCAACATATTGTGGCTAATTCTGTATGCAAAGTAGAATATATTGCTGCATCGAATGCTGTAATGTTCTACGTCGCTATCACTTGGTGTGAGAGATCATGAACCATTGGTGACGTCGAACTTCAAAAGATCGATGAAAAAGAGAACCTAGCCGACCCCTTCACTAAAGCTCTCGAGACCAAAGAGTTCGATGACTTCAAATGAAAGATGGGTATAAGATACTGCCTCGATTGGTCTTAGTCCAAATGGGAGTTGTTGAAAATTATGTCCTAAAATTAATCATTTGACGATTGAGTTTATCTTTGTATATGAATTATTATTTAATAAATAAAAATTATTCTAGTATTTTTCATCATAAAGTAATATTTTTTTTAAACTCTTGTACTGTGACGAAGTCCCTAGAACTATGCTAGTGTACGATAAAGAGAGAATTTATCGTATAGTTCTTAAACATATTCATGACCAAATGATATGTTATTACGGGATGATGACATTTATCGAGCGGAGGTCATTGTGTGCCACATGGGTTGGTTGTCCTCTTAACCAAAGAGTGTGGTGATACTGGTATGTCATACAGGTGAGATGTAGGGATATACCATCACTGAACAAGTGACTCACCTACTGAGCGTTCTACTGTCAAAAGCTACTCGTGAAATACATAGGTATAAGTATCCTTCAGATCTGAGATTACCATAGTGACTTGCAAGCAACTCACTATGCTTTAATGTCAGACTATCTGAATTTCTAATGTAGCGACGGAAGGCTACTGGGTACAGTCAAGTACTTGCGAAGTCAGTGCGTAAATCAAGATGGGATTGACCCCTTCAGATTATTGGAGTTGATGTATCACTATATTTCAATTTAGCAAAATTTTGATCAGGATAATCCATGAGATAGATTTGAATAATTGAAATACAATGCAGATGAAGCAATCTCGATTGACAGTTAACCTGAGACCATCCTAGAGCATCAGGGTCAAAAGGATGAATTACGTGATAACCATGTGTATGGATTCTGAAATATTTTTTTGTAATAATTCAACCTATCTGAATATCGAAAATCATTGCTATATGGTATCTTGATTAGTGCAGAAATTGGTTCCTGTGCTACCAGCTTAGTGTTTGAACCTATGGAGTCATGCATACAAGTCAGACAAAGTAGAAAAGAATTAACCTATGTTTATATGTCCAATTTAGAAGTACTTAATTTGATTGAACATATAAGCTAACTTGATTGTGAATTAAGTTATGAGTCAAATGGGATTAAAGAGTTAACTATGTCTAGCTAGCACTACACATGAGGTTCAGGTTCGATCCCGGGGATGAATAGTTTCTGATCTATAATTCATGAAATATATGAAAGATTGGATTGAAGTACTAATTAATTTTAGATTAGATCTAAATTAATTGGACTTAAATAGATCCAAAATTCAAGTTAGACTTGATACAAAAATCCTAAAGAGTTTGAGATTGACAGTCTTTGAAAATTATTTCGAACTAGCTTCGAATCGGATTCGAATCGGATGTGTTTTGGATGAGATATGAGTATTCCTACTTGCACTAAAAATATCCCCTCAGCAAGCATGATCAAAATCTAATTTGATGATTATTTGGAGTATCCCATGTGGGTGTGGGAGTGGGTGCAAAGTGGATGTCATAAGTGATGACAATTCTATCTCATGTAGGAATCCTTCTTTCAAGAGTATTGGATCAATTCAAATCAGATTTGAGTTAGGAGTTCTACTCTCATTGGGTCATGAGAATCATCTATAAATAGAGAGGGTCTCTACCTATGGATGCATAGAAAATAGCAAACAAATCAGATTAAGAGAAGAGAAAAAGAGAGAGAGAGGCATGAGAAGAGAGAGAGGTCCCTTCCTCCCTTTGGCCTCTCCCCTTGTTGCCGCCCCTCTTCTTTTGGGTGTGGGGTCTCTTTGGGTGTCCCACCTGCTGGTTTGAAGAGTCACACCAGCACATCTCATTCCTCGATTGATTGTCTTGTGAAGGTAATTGGATTAGAATTCATTTCGCTTTCCTATGGCATTTGGCGTGCATGCAAAGTAAAAGGTCTGCACATCCAGGCCTCCATAAAGATTTATATCAGATAATTTGAGATTTGATATTTGATTTTGCTATGATTCAGATAAGAATTTGATTTTTAAATAAGTAGAATATTAAAAAAAAAATTTAGATACAATCTGGACATTCTAGAGGGAAACTGTTCCCTTCCCTTCAATTAGGTCTCTAAAATGAGCTGGTTATGGTGATAACTAGATCATAACCTTTCATTAAGGTGGGTGATAATGGATCCATTAGTATAATGATCATTGAAGGCCCAAAGACCTGATGCTCATCTACTATTAAAATTTTTATTTATAATATGATGACTCAGTCGAGTCTCTCTAACAAGTGATCAGATTAGGCAGTCAAAGTCAGCTCTAATCATTTAGTAGTTGGATTCTTGAGTATGATCATGTTAATAGTTAGACCTAACCAGGGCTTACAGAGAAGATCAAAGTCGACTAAAAAATTATTTGGGGCTAAATTAATTGCTAAAAATTATTTACTGAAATAATTGATTAAGAATCTACCCAGAGATGTACATGGGTGAGCTGATTAAAGTTGACCTCGTGTACAGTATGTGTAGATTCTAGTACCTGCTAAGGAATTAGAGTAATTCTTCGGATTGGAGATAGAGACTATCAATTCAACTAAAATAGTGGGAGAACCTTTAGACTAAAGTTTAAGTCTTTAGGCTTAATTAATTCATAAACATAGAGGTCTTGTATTTTCTTTCAGTATGGCTAGATGTCCGCTACTCCATTCACTATTTGATAGTAACTTATTTATAGGATCTAACTTCGATAATTAGTATCAAAAGTTGCAAATAATTTTAGAGTATGAATGGATCCTAATATGATTATGGATCCAGCACTTGAAATTCCCACGTTCAACACACATGATGCAATCAAAGATACTTATTAGAAGTGGCCAAATGATCATATCACCATGTGGTATTTTTTGAGAACAATGAAAAATATGAATTTAGTTGTAAATTTGATGATGCTCAGTGGAAGAAAATCTTTCAAATATTGAAAGGAGTTCTTATCCACCTCTGAAGATGTGTCTTTAATGGGGTAACAATCTTCTGAGAAAGAAAAAGAAAATAAGGTACAAAAGAGTCGTACTTGGACTAAGGAGCCTAAACTGACAAAAGAATCTAAGATTAACCTAGTCTGGCAGAGTCTCTTTACCCAAATAGGCTAAAGAAGAGAAATCAGTAAAGGATTGCTGGATAAGGTACTTATATGATAACACTTTATGATTTCTCTATCTGTGACACTACTACCTGGGTATTGAATATCAAAAGTCCATGCAAATTATTGCAATGACTTTAGGTTAATAGAAAGATTGAAAACTGTAAGAGGTTCCTGAATATTGGAGATGGAAGTTATATTCCAATTTTGATTTTATGAATCGTTGAGCCTATTTTCAATTCTAATAATATTATTTTAGTAATTGTCACTATTATCTAATGATTTTGTGATATCATTATGAAAGATGTCAAAATCATGATAGACAATTAAGAAATGATATTTACACAGCCTATTTGTGTATAGTACACAGTAAACAAACTCCTTAAAGTAGATTATGTCATGGATACCTATCTTTGATAATTTATGCTTGATCATTTAACAAAAATAGGATCAACAGGAGAAAATTGTCGAAGTTCATGATTATGAATTATTGTTAACCTGTCAGTCCTATCTCTTTAGTAAGATGATCAAGCCATCTTTTGCTAGAAAAGATGAATGAGCCAATGATGTTTTGAATCAGATACATACTGATATTTTGGATCTACGAACATATTTGCCATAAATTTAGATTATTTAAAATATTTAAATAATTCTTTAATGAGATAGAGAAGCAACTTGAAAGAGTATTGAAACTCTTTGGTCAGACCAAGAGGAGAATATCTTTTCGATGAATTTTTGACATATCTAGAAGAGAATAGGATTCTCTCTTATTAGAATTGACTTTGTTAGATATAGTTCGATTCATAATGGGGTTTACAAGTCTCTCAATCTTCTATTAAGGTCATGCTCTTGAGACTACTTATCATGTTTTCAACTAGATTCTGAATTAATCAGTCGCAAAGAATCCATATGAGATATGGACTAGGCGTAAGTTGATACTCACTTATCTTAGGATTTGGGAGTATTTATTTTATGTCAAGCATTTGTAGATTGATTAGCTTGGATCCTGATCTTATGTGTATTATTTTGTATGGTAATCTCAAAGAATCTAGGGGATATAACTTCTATCTTGCTAAAGAACAAGAGTTGTTTAGTATTCTTTTCAAAAAAGGAGTACTTTGGTGAATGAACTGATGCCTTTAATATGAAACTTATGAAGTTTAACAGGTAGAAGAACCGACACAATCTGATGTTGGAAAATATATCCTAAAGCTAATTGTTTGATGATTGTGCTAATTATAAATGAATATGAATTGATAAATAATAAAAATTATTTGATCTTTTTTATCGCAAAGTGACATCTTCTAACGAACTTCTATATTATGATGAAGTTTGTTAGGATTACTTTGATCGATAAAAGAAGATTTATCATGTAATTCTTAAACTGGTTCATGACCAAACGATACGTTATTACTAGGATGATAGCGATATAAAGTGTAGGTTGTTGTGTGCTATATACGTTGGTTGTCCTCGTAACCAAATGATGTGGAGATATTGGTATGGCATACAGGTGAGATGTAAGAGTACATTATCACTGAATGTGATCAATTGTGGAGCACTCTGCTATCAAGAGTAGCTCGCGAAGTGTGTGAGTATGAGTATCCCTCTGACTTGAGATCACCATGATGACTTACAAGTAACTCACTGTACTTTGGTATCAGACTAACTGAATTTTTAATTCAGTGATAGAAGATTTTTAGATGCAGTCAAGTACTTGTCAAGTTGGTACATAAGTCAAGATGAAATTGATCCTTCCAAATTAGTATGAGTTAATGTATCAATATATTTTAATTTAGCAAAATCTGGATCCGAATAATCTATGTGATAGATTTGAAATATTGAAGTATAATGTGGATCACTTATTTAGGATTGACAGTTAAATCTTAGGTCATCCTCGAGTATTAGGTCAAAGAGATGAAGTATACGGTAACTATATGCCAATAGGTTCTTGAATGTTCCTTCGCCATCATTCGATCTATCCAGACGTCGGGTCACCATTGCTAGATGGTTATATCAATTGATTCAAGAAATTTAATTTTGTACTATTGGATTAGGTTCAAACCTATGGGGTTATATGTAGGAACCAGATCTAGGGTTTCAGGGTTAGATCTTGAAACTTTTTCAAGATCATACAGCGGAAGACTAAAATAAATCAAAATTTATTTTCTAAAACCAGAGAATCTCTAGATCTAAGATCCTATTACATGATTATTACATGGTATTAAATCAAAAATTAAAATATATTAATATAGCATGAACTACATGTTGATCATATCAACATGTTTTTATACCACATCTAATGTATGAATTAAACAATAGATCAGATCTATTACCTTGCAAGTTAGACGCTCTAACCTCGCTGATCCGGGCTTAAGGATAATGTTGCAAGCCGCACATGCATCCGGCCTCTAGGAGTCATCCACACGAGCCCACGAATCTCGATCAGAAGTCCTGCTTCAGGAAATCAGCACAGTATGCTAGTACTGCGCTGATCCTTCTTTGATGGTTGATCAGGTGCCTCCTTCTTCTTGATTTAGACTCTTCCAAAGATAAAAAGTAGAAGGAGGAGTTTCAGATCTGAGACGCTCTCAGAAAACTCAAGATAGAGGGAGGAAAGATATGAAAACAAAAACCCAAGAAGAAGACCCTCTTCTTCTTCACATTTTTTTTCTCTAGACACCCTAACTTACATCTTTTATATCTCCACGACCCAAAGGTCTTTCTCTCTGATTTTTGGATGGCACAAAGGACTCTCAAATATATATCTTTTCCTAAAATTTCATAAAGAAACTCATTTTATACAAAGAGATATGATAGAGTCCTTGTCTAGGTCAAATACCTAGTCAAGGCTTATCCAAACATGGCAAGTTAAGGGGTGCCCAACTCTTGAGCACCTCCTCCATATTTTCATGCATGGATCACCAGCAAAGGGTGTACAATATGTACCCTAAAATCCATGAAAATTCTAAAAAAAATTGGATAAATTCGATGCAAAATTGAAAGAGTTTTGGATTTCTAAAACTCTATCTCATAGAATTCGAAATCCAAACTTATTCCTTTTTGATTTGATCCAAACCACCTTCCATGTAAGAAAGAAGAGAGGAAACCTTTTGTAAACGTGGGAGAGACCTGAGAGAGGGCTTTTGTCACACAAAATAAGTGGAGATTGGCGTTGAATAAGAGAGAGGGCATGGGGAAGGCTTATGTGGCGCAAGGTGGAATCCTAGTCTTACTAGGATTCTATCTCATGACTTGTTTTAATTTGGTTTCCCAAACCAAATCAAACTAAAATTAGATCAACCTAATTAAAATAGGTCTTAACCTAATTAAGAACCTAATTTAATCAGATTAAATTAGATTTAAATCTGATTTAATTTTCTAATCAAATTAGAAATTAGATTGACCCAAGTCCTAGTTGAACTAGGACTAGTTTTTCCTTGCACTTGGCTTATCCAATAAACCAATTGGACTTGATCCAATCAAGCCCAAACTAAATCTAATTAAATCATATTTAATTAGACTTAATTTTATCCCATTGGCTTAATCAAATTAAGCCAATTAGCAATCGAATTGCTAATCGATCCTCCTGCAACACTTGCACTGGGTTAAATGTCAATCGTATTGATCATTTAACCCTAGAACGATTCTTAATCATTGATCAACCATCCGATCGGATCATGAACTCTAATGTGTGTGATCTCATAGGTCCAAACCTAAGCCAGTAGCGTAGGAATAAATTCTTGTACCAATCGAACTGACCATCTAGCAATGGTACCCGACGATCAGATAGGTCGAATGTGTAGAACAACATCCTTAGAACCCATGCGGATATAGTTTTCATATAATTCATCCCCTTGACCAAAATGATCATAGGACACCCCAGAGTTCAACTGTCAACTCTGATCAGGTTGTCCACATTGTATTTCAAAATATCAAATCCATCTGATGGATTACCCTGGTCAAGGTTTTGCTAAATTGAAATACAGCGACTCATTCTTCTCCAACTCTTGGAGTGGTCAATCCCATCTCGATCACACTCTGACTTCACAAGTACTTGACTGTGCCCAGAAGCCTTCCATCCCTGAATTAGAAATTCAGTTAGTCCAGTACCAAAGCACAGTGAGTTGCTTGCAAGTCACTGAGGCAATCTCAAGTCTAAGGGACACTTATACCTATATCCCATCAGAGACATTCTCGACAGCAGAATACTTTGGAGTTGGTCATATTCAATGATGATGTACCCTTACATCTCACCTGTATGTCATATCAGTGTCTCCACACTCCTTGGTTAAGAGGACAACCAACCCATATGGCCTACAGCGACCTGTGCTCGATAGAAGCTGTCGTCCTTATTAACAGCTTATCATTTGGTCGTGAACAGTTTTAAGGACTAATCGATAAATCCTCTCTTTATCGAACTTAAATAGTCCTAAAGACTTCATCATAACAACGGAGTTCATTAGAAGATGAAAGCTTATGATGAAGATGCCAAATATATTTTATTTATTAACAAATCAATTATAATACTTGGTTGCTCAACCGTCAACAGCTTGACGATTGGCTTTTTGGGACACATTTCCCAACATTATACTCAAAAGAAGTTTCTAACTGATCATGTGGCTGATCAATGATTGAGAATCATTTAAGGACTTAATCATCAATTCAATTGATGATTAACCTTGTGCAAAAGTTACAATAATTTATTCATCAAGTGTTAGTAAATTAATAAAAAAATAATTAGTAATTAGATTACTGATTAGGTTAATTTGATTGAGCAAAAAAAATTAAATAAAATTTAATCAAATTAGATTCAATTAGATTTGATCCGATTAGGTTATGAGATGACCTAATTGCTAAGAGAGAATTATCCCTGATTTGATCAAGACTTTGATTCAATCAATTTTTAATTTGATTAAATTTTGATTAAAAATTTATGAATCTAATTAGATTAGATTTTATCTATTTTATTTAGGCTAAATCAAATGTGATTTGGTTTGGATTCAAATTAGGAAACCAAGAGTCCATATTGTATTGGACTCTTCCTCCCCCTGCACCATAATTTTTGACACCATATTTTCTCATACAAGAAATTGTTTTGTATGATATATTTTTACACCAAATATTCCTTTCCCTTCTCTATCTCATGTCCAAATTTGGTTAAAATCTTATTTTATTTGGTATGTTCAAATCTGATTTGAATTGGATACCATATAGATAATGTTTGACATTATCTACAAAATCTTGCCACCAACTTAATTTTTTCTCCTTATGTGTGTGATATTTTGAGGATATTTTTTATAAAATATTAGTTGGAGAACTAATTTATTATGAAAAAATATGGCAAGGGGCATCCCATATTTTTTTGGATGTCTTTTGATGTGGAATTGGGAGAGGATACGACATCTCTTGGAAGAGTCCAAGATCTCTTTGACTCTTCACTCAATTTTTTACATGCCAATAAAAAAGGGTTTGTTCTTCTCTTTTGTGTGTATAAGAGGCTAAAGAAAAGGACTTTCATGGTGAGAAGTCTTTGGGCATGAGTTCATGGTGTGAAAAGAGAAGGAGAGTCCTTTCTCTTTGGGTGTGCGCAAAAATATGAATTCTAGATTTTTGATCCTAAGAATTTGAAAAAAGAGAATAATTTAGAAAAAAAATATTTTCTTCTCCATCTTACTTTTACCTCTTTATCTCCTCCAGAATTCCATCTTCAATCTCTAAAAAGGTTTCAAATATTTGAAGAAAGGATCTAGATCAGTCAAGAAAAAAATCTTCGCGTGAATTAGTATTTTCGAGAAGACCGATCAGATCGGGGCTTCGAGTGGACTTTTCATAGAGATCGGATATGTGTGCAGCTATGAACAACCAGCCAGAATTATCTTTACCATATCTCTCAGCAGCGATGATCGTTGATCTATGCTCAGATATCGAGTTCTGAACTTAGATAGGTGTAGATTTAATCGACCACTTACATCCATGCATGTAGATTTTATCATGTGATTATTTCAGATTTTATATGCAACATATCATATTATAGATCCTAGAATAGGTTGCTTTATGATTACATCATATACATATTAGATTAATTTGATTAATCTAATTATCTTTCAATGTAATTTATTCGAAAAAATTTTGAATTACATACATGAAATCGCCTATGTTTTCCAACAGTGATATCATAGCCTACATTCGTTATGACATATTATATGTGCATATTAAATCTGAATGTTAATTTTATTTAGATCTAATATATGATATTTTGATCTGAATATAATTAATGGTTGATCGCATAAATTGAAATAAGGTTATCCTGCTGTAGGGTTTACACCTTACAATGAAAAAAATTTTCTAGTTTATACCGATCATTAATAAAATCTGATTTTACATGTTGCATGTGATGTTTATGATCTGATTTAGATATAATCTAAGGTTGTAATTAGATCTGATATAATTTAGATTAGATCTAAATTTAAGAATATATGATATGTGATTAGATTAGATGATCTAATTAGTAAGTACTTAGATTGGGCTGATCACCAGGCCATCCGATCATCCGAGCAAGAAGGATTTAAAGACCCACTCTTTTCATTCGATGGGGTACTCTTATGGCGTGTAAGGGTACTATATAATTAGATCCCATGAAGAAGAATATGAAAGGAAGAACTTATTTTTCTGCAAAATTTTAGATCTTGAAATCTTAGACTTGTTGTATGTGATACAAAGTTGTATAAAAAATAAAATATCTAATCTATATGATTAAAATTATTTTAATCATAACAAATAAAATTTTAAATCATAAAATATTTTAGATAAAATTTAAAAGGTGTTTATGATTGATTTTATTTTAAAATTATGCAAGACTTTTCAGATTCAAAACTCCTTGAATCATGCTCACACAATTATTGAGCTGATCTAGTTTTGAACTGAGTTAACCTAGTTTCCTTGTGTAACCAGTTCGATATTGATTGAGTCGATCTAATTTCAAAATAAAAAATCTTTACATAAAATTTATTATAAATTATTTATAAAATAAAAAATTAAAATTATTTCAAACCTAAATCTAAATCCATATTGATGCTAAAACTTAATTAAGAATTAAGTATAGAATTGATTAGATCTAGAATTATGATTTAAGATCTAATGACATTGTATAAAATATGAGGTATGGATTAGCTCAAATCAGATCCTTTTACTTGGGTTAGATCTGAGGTTAGAATTAAAAAAATAATTAACCATGTAAAGTAATTGATTAAGTCTAACTAAATATTGAATTAGATTAATTAGAATTTTTCTAATACAATAGCTATAGATGGTCAAGTCCATGTCTTTGATTAGATCAAATAGATTTTGATTGTGGCTCCGTGGTTGAATCTGAATCATTAGACTGATCAAATCGAAACTAATTAATCAATTGATGTCTAAGATAAGTTTGACATTTCAATCAATGATTTTTAATTGAGAGCGGCTTATCTGATCATTTCGATGGTGTCTGAGGCAAGCTTAGTAGATCCTCCCACCGATCTCACTTATCTAGCCAATTTGACGGATGATATCTTGATTAGACCACTAAGTAATTTGAGTTGACTTATGCCATTAAGATTGATTAGTGTGACTGATCTAGATGCCATGTCAACCAGCATGATCCTGATCCAATTTAATGACTTGATGAAGTCAGTAGGAGGATTGTGGTTTACTAGTTGATCTCTTCTCTTTTCTTAACTCATAAATTAAATCTTCTAAATTATTAGGTCCCTAAAATAAGATAGTTATAATGATAACTAAGTCATAGCCTCCCATTAAGCTGCATGATAATGGATCCATTAGTATGATGGTCATTGGAGGCCCAAAAGCCTGGTGCTCATCTGTTATTAGAATTATCATTTATAATATGATGACTCAGTCGAGTCTCTCTAGTGAGTGATCAGGTTAGTCGGCCAAAGTCGGATCTGATCATTTGATAGTTAGATTCTTGAGTATGATCATGTTAATGGTTGGACCTAACAAAATTTTTAGTGGAGGCCCATCACCTACTGAAATAAAATCTGAGGTGAAACTTATTACTAAAAATTGCTTACTGAAATAATTGGTTAAGAACTTACCCATAGATGTACATAAGTGAGCTGGCCAAAGTTGGACTCATGTGCAGTCTGTGGAATTCTAGTACCCGCTAAAAAATTAGAATAATTCTTCGGATTGGAGGTAGAGGCTACAAATTCGACTAAAATAGTGAGAGAATCTTTAGACTAAAGTCCAAATCTTTAGGCTCAATCAATTCATAAACATAGAGGTCTTGTATTTTCTTTTCAGTTATGGCTAGATATCTGCTACTCCTTCACTGTTTGATAGTGATTGATTTATAGGACCCAACTTTGATAGATGGTAATGAAAGTTGCAAATAGTTCTAGAGCACGAATGCATTCTATATATGATTATAGATCCAGTACCTGAAGTTTTCATGTCCAACACACATGATACGATTAAAGGCACATATCAGAAGTGGCCAAATGATCAAATCATCATGTGGTATTTTTTGAGAGTAGTGAAGAATATGAATTTAATTATAAATTCAATGATGCTCAATGGGAGGAAATCCTTCAAATGTTGAAAGAGTTCTTTTGCACCTCTGAAGATGTATCTTCAGTGGGATAATAATTTTAGAAAAAAAAAGATATAAAAGAGTCGTGCTTGGACTAATGAGCCCGAACTGACAAAAGAGTCTAAGATTAATCTAATCTGATAGAGTCTCTTGACCTGAATAGGCTACAAAAAAGAAATCAGCAAATGATTGCTGGACAAGATGCTATATGATAACACCTTGTGTTTTCTCTATCTGTGATACTACTACTTGGGTATTGAATATCGAAAGTCTACGCAAATTGCTGCAACAACTTCAGATTAGTAGAAAGTTTAAAAACAGCAAAAGATTTCTGAATGTTGGAGCTGAAAGTTACATTTCAGTTCTGACTTTAAGAATTTTCGAAACTATTTTCAATTCTAACAATGTCATTTTAGTGATTATCGCTATTACCTCATGATTTTTATGATATCATTATAAATGATGTCAAAATCATGGTGGATAACTAAGAAATAATATTTGCACAGCCTATTAGTATAATGTATACATCAATTAAACAAACTCTATAGAGTAGATAATGTCATGAAAATCTATCTTTGGCATTGTAGGCTCGGTTATATAAACATGAATAGGATCAACAGGAGATAATTCTCGAAGTCAATAATTGTGAATCATTGTCAATCTGTCAATTTTATCTCTTTAGTAAGATGATCGAATCATCTTTTACTGAAAAAGATGAATAAGCCAATGATGTTCTGAGTCTGATACATATTGATGTGTTGGATCTACGAATATGTTTGCCATAAATTTAGATTATTTAAAATATTCAAATAATTTCTTAATAAGGTAAAGAAATAAATTGAAAAGAGCATTGAAACCTTTAGTTAGACAAAGGAGGAGAATGCCTTTCAGTGAGTTTTTTTTTGACATATCTAAAAGAGAATAGGATTCTCTATTATTAGAATCGACTTTGTTAGATATAGTTTGATCTATAATAGGGTTCACAAGTCTGCCAGTCTCTATTTAGGATTATGCTCTTGAGACTACTTGTCATGTTCTAAACTGAAATCTGAATTAATCAGTCGCAAAAACTCCATATAAGATATGGACTAGGCATAAGCCGATACTCTCTGACCTTACAGTTTGAGAGTGTTTGTTTTATGTCAAGCATTTATAGACATATTAGCTTGGATCCCTGTCCTATAAATATATTTGTAGGGCACCTCAAAGAATCTAAGAGATATAACTTCTATCTTGCTAAAGAACAAGAGTTGTTTGGCACTCTTTTTAGAAAAGTGAGTACTTTGGTGTAGGAACTAATGCCTTTGATATAGAATTTATGAAGTTCGACAAATAAAAGAACTGACGTAATCTAGTGAACCCATTAAAAGGAACGAAATAATTTCCTTCTAGAATGCCCAAGTTGTATCTAAAATTTTTTTCTAATGTTCTACTTATTTAAGGATCAAATCTTTATCCGAATCGTAGTGGAACCAGGGATCAAATTTCAAATTATCTGATATAAACTTTTATGGAGGCCTGAATATGCAGACCCTCTACTTCGTATGCACGTCAGACGTCGTAGGAAAATAGGATGAACTCCAACCCAATTGGCTTCGCATACACAATCAATGAGGGATGATATGTGATGATGTGAGACCTCACACTAGTAGGTACAATGCCCAAGAAGGATCCATGCCCAAGGAGAGGAGGCGGTAACAAAGGGAGAGATGTAGAAGATGAAGGACCTCTCTCTTCACACACCTGTCTCTCTCTCTTTTTTTTTTCTCTTAATTTGATTTGTTTGCTATTCTATTCTCTTCTTCTTATCTATAGGTAGAGATCCTCTCTATTTATAGATGATTCTCATGACCCAATGAGAAGAGGACTCTTTATTCAAATTTGATTTGAATTGATCCTACTCATGAAAGAAAGACACCTACATGAGATATAATTGCCATCACTTATGACATCCACTTTGCACCCACTTTCACATCCACTTAGGATGCCCCAAATAAGCACCAAACTAATTTTTGATCGTACTTCATGAGTGGATATTCTCAGTATAAGTAAGAATACTCATATCTCATCTAAAATAAGACCAATTCGAGTCTGATTCGAAGCTGGTTCGAAATAATTTCGAAAGGCAGTCAATCCTAAACTCTTTAGAACTTTTGTGCCAAGTCTAACTTGGATTTTGGACCTATTTAAGTCTAATTAATTTAGATCTAATCTGAAATTAATTAGTACTTAAATTCAATCTTTCATATATTTCATGGATCATAGATAGAAATTGTTCATCCCTGGGATTGAACCTGAACCTCTTGTGTAGTGCTAGCTAGATATAGTCAACTCTTCAATCTCATTTGATCCATAACTCAATTCTCAATCAAGTTAGCTTATATGTTCAATCAAGTCAAGTACTTTCAGATTGGACATATAAACATAGATCAATTTCTTCCTACTTTATCTGACTTGTGTGCGTGATTCCATAGATTCAAACACTAAGCTGGTATCACAGGAACTGATGTGTAGTCATTGATAACACCAAAAATCACTCTACTCACTACGTAGGTAGGATGAGTCGAGATCATATCCTCATAGACCTTGGGCTAAGTTGAGATTGCAAAATAAAAGAAAGAAGCATTGTTTTGATTTAGAAAATAAATTATCTTAAAATTGATGTAATTAGAAAATAAAGAGCTCGAAAGTTTTGAATTAATTTTGCACTAGTAGAGTTGTATCTCTTTTTTTTAATTAAATAGATACGATTAATCTTAAAAAAAATATCTATCTTTTTTCAGCATACCCCGTACCCATAGATCACGGTGCATCTTTGAAAAGTACTAGGTAAACAACTCTTCTTTTCTCGGCACGCCCTGTACCCGTAGATCATGGCGCATCTCCAGAAAGTAAAAGTTATTCCTAATATTAATCTAACAGGAAAGCATAAATAAAAGCATATGAAAGAGAGCAAATAAAGAACTCATGATGATTTAAATAAAAAGCATAATCTTTATTGCATATAAAGAAATACAAGAAAGTTTAGAACAATAAACCCACTCTGTGTCATTATAAAATTTCTTCTCCACTCTCGAGACTGCTAGCCTAGCTGCTCATGGAGTAGTCCCTTTCTCTTCCTCTATGCAAGGCTCTAGAAGAATTTCTGGGCTCTCCCTCAAATGGGAGTACAAGAGCCTTTTTATAGGTGTTAGGAGGGAGGAGTGTTACATGATTTTCAGATGTGAGACTAAAGAAAATACTAAGGACTAAAAGATGGATGGATGAGATGAAAAGATCACAAGCAGATAAAGAAAATACAAATTCTTCTTCTTGAAATATTTCCAAGTATATATTTTTTTTCCTTTAATTTTCAGATCTAGCTATCTGTTCGCCACTGTGTCTGTGCGCTCGCAATGTCGTGTGAACCTGCCATGCCACGCGAACCCACTGTGCCATGCGAACGATGCCGTGCACTCGATGCCGTGCGCCTGATGCCGCGTGCCCGCCCGCTGCCGCACGCCCGATGCTGTGCGCGCTCCTTTTTGATTACAAAAAGAAACTTTTGTTTCTTTACAATGACGTTTATATCCTTTTTGGGTTTCTTGCATAGTATCTTCATTTTCTATAATACCGTATGCATCCTTCTTTTATTTAAATTTTATTTTAAGTCTAATTTTTTTCAAACTTGAGTCTTTTTGATCTACGAATCGGACTCTTTGTATCGACGATCACCTTTCCTGTAAAATATAAAAAGAAGCATCAAATTTTTAATAAATAAAATAAATTAAATATAATTTTTTACTTTAAATGACTTAAATTAAGTGTTTATCACACCTCCCAACTTGAATTTTGCTCATCCTCGAGTAAAATAGATATATCAGCATTGTGTACCGACTCGATCTTGAATAAAAAGTTAGGTTAGCATCCCAAAAGGTAGATGATACCTGGTCAGACTATTAAAGATATACTTCATTGGATTATCAATTTGACCCAATTAATGGCTGAGTATTAACTAAAGAAATTTCAAGAGCTTTTCTTTCACCAACTCTCCACTTTACTCTTTAAATCCTCTAACTTAATGTGAGAGAAGTTTATTATCTTCTTGCAATTTAGTCCCCTTATTATCCACTATTTTTTTTTTAATATTGCCCACCTTTTTATGCGAACCACAATACTTACTTAGGCGAAGGGGCCCAGTTACTTAGTAGGAAATCAATATTTTTTTTTAAAATAAATTTTAAGAAAAATTTTTGCATACCTCGACCTTTCCACCCAATCTCTCATGAAGTAGATTCTTTATTGAGATCAGTAAGAAGAGGGTTGTAGAATCACTTCTAAAATTTGGTCTAGTCTAAACCCTACCATTCTTTGGGTTTTCTTAATAATTTATTCCTCAGTATCTCTAAAATTATCTTGATCGTTAATCATTCATTGATTAGGATGCCTAATTGACTCTTAATCAAAATAAAATTTGGATACACAAAATTAATTATTTTTGATCATACTCGAGAATTTGATTAATTTCCTCCCCCCCCAACTTAATCTACATTATCCTCAATGGAGTAGAAAAGCAAAGAAAATAAAAGGAGAGAGTGCACCTGGGATACTTTTGCTTCGAAAGTTGAAGATAGCTTCATTGATTAATAGGCTCTTGTTCTAAATTCTTACAGCTGCAGTAAAGTAAAAAAAAAAAAATGAAATCGTTGGGTTGCCTCCCAACAAGTGCTAAGTTTTACGTTTTCAGTCAGACGTCAAATTTATTATTCATTATAAAGTGGATCACACAGGTAGATGGTGTCGATTCGTTCTTTATGTGCAATTTCATCTACATATGGCTTCAGATGTTGGTCATTTACCTTAAATGTATTGCCATTCCAGGGGTCATGAATTTCAATTGCTCCATGTGGAAATATTTGTGTGACAATGAAAGGTCCATCCCATCGGGATCGAAGTTTACCAAAAAAAAGGCATAACCTGGAATTGAAAAGCCATAACTTTTGATTTAGCTCACATGATTTTCTAGAGATATATTTGTCATGAAATACTTTGGTTCGAGCCTTGTAAATTCGTGAACTCTCGTATGCATCATTGCGAAGTTCTTCCAGTTCATTGATTTGCAACCTTCGATTAGAACCTACATTCTTCATGTTAAAATTAATCATTCGTATGGCCCAGAGTGCTCGATGTTCTAATTCAACCGGCAGATGGCAAGCTTTGCCATAAACTAATCGGTAGGGTGACATACTGATAGGGGTTTTAAAAGCTGTACGGTAAGCCCATAATGCATCATCTAAGTGAAGAGACCAATCCTTTCTATCGGGCCTAACCGTCTTTTCTAAGATATGTTTAATCTCCCTATTTGACACCTCTACCTGATCATTAGTCTGGGGGTGATATGGTGTGGCCACTTTGTGTGTAATATTATATTTTTTCATAAGTGCTTCAAAATATTTATTCATAAAATGAGTCCCCCCATCACTAATGATCACCCTTGGAAAGCCAAATCGACTAATGATGTTTCGTTGGATAAAACTAGTTACAACTTTATTATCATTAGTCCGTGTAGCTATTGCCTCCACCCATTTTGACATGTAATCAACTACCACCAGAATATATTTGAATCCAAACGAGGCTGGAAAAGGTCCCATGAAATCAATCGCCCAAACATCGAAGATTTCTACTATTAAAATGGGGGTCAGTGGCATCATATCCTTCTTGGATAAATTTTCTATTTGCTGACATTGCAGACAACTTCGGCCAAATTCATGTGCATCCTTGAAAAGTGTTGGCCAATAAAACCCACTCTGCAACACTTTTGCTGTAGTTTTTCTTCCACTAAAATGTCCTCCACATGCCGAAGAATGGCAAAAAGTGAGAATGCTTTGGAATTCACTCTCGGAGACACAATGGCGAATAACTTGGTCAGGACAGTATTTGAATAGTTTAGGTTCCTCCCAGAAATAATGTTTAATTTGCGAGAAAAATCGATCCTTTTCTTGTTTTGTCCAGTGAGAAGGTACTTGTCCTGTTGACAAGTAATTGACAAAATGGACAAACCATGGAGGACGGCTAGAGGAGATTGCGAAAAGTTGTTCGTCAGAAAATTTTTCTTTGACCTCATCTATGCCTATCATGTGTTCAACTATGATCCTGGAGATGTGATCAGCTACCACATTCTCGGAACCCTTCTTATCTCGAATTTTCAGATCAAATTCTTGTAAAAGAAGGATCCATCTGATCAAATGCGATTTAGTATCTTTCTTTGAGAGGAGATGTTTCAGAGCCGCATGATCAGAGTAAACTAAAACCTTAGATCCTAACAGATATGAGCAAAAATTTTCAAGTGCGAACACTACTGCTAGTAGCTCTTTTTCTGTTGTAGTGTAATTTAATTGGGCATCGAAAAGAGTCTTGCTAGCATAATAGATCACATGTGGCTCCTTATTGATTTTTTGGCCTAAGACGGCACCTATTGCAAAGTCAGAGGCATCACACATAATCTCAAATGGAATGGACCAGTCAGGGGATTTTATTATGGGTGCTATTGTCAGGGTTGTTCGTAATGTGTTGAATGCTTTCAAACAGTCTTCGTCAAAGACAAATGGTGTGTCCTTGGCCAACAGATTACACAAGGGTCTTGAAATCTTGTTAAAATCTTTGATGAAGCGTCTATAAAATCTGGCATGACCTAAGAAAGATCGTATTTGTCAAACTGAAGTAGGGAGTGGTAGTTTTGAAATGACCTCAACTTTGGCTTTATCTACCTCGATCCCTCTTTCAGAAATAATATGTCCTAATACAATTCCCTTCCGCACCATGAAATGGCTCTTTTCCCAACTTAGGACAAGATTTGTCTCCATACACCGTTTAAGAACTTTGGAAAGATTATGGAGACAATCCTCAAAAGTGGTTCCAAACACAGAAAAATCATCCATAAAAACTTCAAGACATTTGTCCACCATATCTGAAAAAATGACCAGTATGCACCATTGAAATATAGCGGGTGCATTGCAGAGCCCGAATGGCATATGCCGAAAAGCGAAGGTGCCATAGGGGCAGGTGAAGGTAATCTTTTCTTGGTCATCCAAAAATACAGGTACTTGATTGTACCCTGAATAACCATCAAGAAAATAGAAAAAACTTTGTCCTGCTAACCATTCTAAGATTTGGTCGATGAAGGGCAATGGAAAATGGTCCTTCCTAGTAACGACATTTAGTTTTCTATAATCTATGCATACTCGCCATCCAAATGATATGCGAGTGGGGAGCAGTTTACCTTCTTCATTTTCAACCACAGTAATACCTGATTTCTTAGGTACTACTTGAGTGGGACTGACCCATTTACTATCGGATATGGGGTAGATGATTCCAGCATCTAACCACTTTACCACCTCTTTCTTTACTACTTCATGCATGTTTGGGTTCAATCTCCTCTGCATATCTCGATGGGGTTTGGCATTTGTCTCAAAATGAATATGGTGCATGCAAATGGAGGGGTCAATTCTTTTTAAATCGACAATGGACCAATCGATAGCCTCTTTGTGTTCCCTCAGAATACCAACCAATTGTGTTTCCTCATTAGGGGTCAAGTCTGATGCAATGATTGCCGGGAGGGTGTCATTGGGTCCTAGAAATACATACTTGAGCGTAGCAGGAAGGGGTTTCAATTCTAACGTAGGTGGTGATTCTAAAGATGGGACTATTGGTGTACTGGCTAATGTGGGCAATGGTTCATACTTGATTGTCCATGAAGGAGTGGTTTTATCATATGGTGTATCCAACAAGGTGTTAACTTCTTTCATATATCCCTCAAAGTCATACACTCCAAAGTGAGCCAAGCAAGTATCTAAGGGGTCTGGTGCTAGAATTGTGGGTGTTGCATCTTCTATAATGTCTTCTAGTGTATCTACTTCGAAGCAACTATCCATTGATGGTCTTTGGAAAGCACCAAACATATTCAGTCTCAGTTTCTTATTTCCAAACGATACGTCCATGACTCCTATCCTGCAATTAATGCATGCATTTGCCGTAGCTAGGAAGGGTCATCCTAAGATAATAGAAATTTGTCTTGGGTTGCCACTTAGTTCCATGTCGAGAACCAAAAAATCAATTGGAAAGTAAAACTCATCTACTTTGACCAAGACATCCTCAAGCATTCCACGTGGTTTCTTAATTGATCTGTCGGCTAACTGCAGTATGATTGATGTGGGTTTCAGTTCTCCGAATCTAAAAAGTTTATACACCGAACTAGGTAAAAGATTCACACTTGCCCCTAAGTCCAGAAGAGCTTTTTCAATGTGATAATCTCCTATAACATAGGAAATGATGGGGGCTCCTGGGTCCTTAAGCTTTGGAGGAGTGGCATGTTGGAAGACAGAACTAGCTTGTTCAGTGAGGCATACTTTCTTTGAAATTTGTGATCTAGATTTATGTTTTTGGGTGCACAAATCCTTCAAAAATTTGGCATAAGCAGGGACCTGTTTGATTGCGTCTAGAAGGGAAAGATTAATTTGGACTTGCTTAAACAATTCCAACATCTTGTCAAGTCTTCCTCCCTTCTTATCTACAGGAATAGGGGCTTTAAGGGCATTCAAAAATGGGACTTTAGGCAAATACGATGATTCTGATGCAATTGGTTCATTCTCTATTTTAAGGTCCTCCTTGTTCTTGGGTGATTTGGCTTCGGTTAGAGGTTTAGGGTCAGTCTCATTGGTTTTACTAGTGTGTTCAATGACCTTCCCACTTCTCAGAGTCATGATTGATTTGGCGTGTTCAGAAAAAGCTTCTGGGGTATTAGAGCTCTCCATCACAAATTGCCCTCTTGGGTTGCTCTCGGGTTGGCTAGGTAATTTTTCTCCTTCCCTCCTACTGAATGCAGTCGCTAGTTGACCTATTTGGGTCTCTAGCTTAGCAATGGATTGTGTGTGAGAGTTAAGGGTCTGAGTGTTGACTTCTAATCGTTCTAGTGCTTTCAATACTTTTTTCTCAAAAGCTGAGCTATGACCAGTAGTAGACGGTTGAGAAGCATTTTAAAATTGATGGTATGGTCCATGCCTATATGTTGGGTCCTAATATTGAGGTCGAGGTGCGGCAGGGCCAACCACTGGTTGTGGTCTCCAAAAAAAATTTGGATGGTTTCTCCAGCTGGGGTTATAAGTATTCAAATATGGATCGTTTCTTGATCTGCGAGCTTGTTGGACTTGAGCTTGCTGAACCTGCTCATACATAAACTCAGAAAATTGAGGTGCGGCTGGGCATTCACTAACAAAATGGTTCGGACTTGCACACAATGCACAAACTTCTTGGATTGGGTTAGGAGGAATTGGGGATTGTCCAGTATTTAGAAGATGGTCTAATTTTTGAGACAGTTCATCTACCTTACTGTGGATATCTATGACATTTCCAATCTGATAAATTCCACTTCCTTTTTGTTGAAGCATGGATTGTTCTCTAGAAGTGGCAGACATATGATGTAGGAAATTCTCACTAAGTGTTTCAAAGAGCTGCCAGGCTTCATCCTCACTCTTTAGCATGAATGTCCCACCACATGATGCATCAACCATTTGTCGGTGTTTCTCCGATAGACCATCATAAAAATACTGACAAAGTTGCCATTTAGGGACAGCATGGTGTGGACATTTACGAATGAGATTCCTTAACCTTTTCCATGTCTTATGAAAAAGTTCGCCCTCCAATTGGGAAAAACTAGTGATAGCTTTTCTAATTTGATTTATTTTTTCAATTGAAAAGTATTTCTTAAGAAATTCTCTCTGAAGATATTCTCAAGTTGAAATGGTTATAGAGTCTAAGGAGTTTAACTAATGCTTGGCTTTGTCCTTAAGTGAGAAGGGGAACAGTTTCAACCTAAGGGCATCATCGGAGAAGTTTTGGATTTTAACTGTGGAACAAGTTTCAAGAAATTCATCCAAGTGTTTGTATGGGTCCTTGTTACTAAGTCCATAGAATGATGGCAACATTTGAATAATGCTAGACTTAATCTCATATTGGGTAGCTTCTACTGGAGGTGCTTGAATGCATGGAGAGTAGGTATACGAGGATAGAGTAAAATATTCTCTCAATGAGCGTGGAGGATTAGCCTCACCAGGTGCAACAATGTTTCTAACTCGGATAGTCCTAAGAGTCTTTTCTAATTCTTCGTCTAATGGTTGCAAGTCGGGTTTTAGTGATCATCAACCTAACATGCAACTAAAAGGTCTATGTAGGACTATCCTAGTCTGTTAATGATTATTATTATTATTTTTTAAGAGGAGAAGAGAAGAGAGAAAAGAGTTCTAAAGAAGAGATCCTAAGAAGTCCTAAAACTAATAGAAGAATTAGTTGTGGTTAAATTTTAATTACAATCAAGTTAGCACGCAGTGGACTCTCTATCCTAAAGTTACCCTAGTTCTAGATAGCTCCTAACTGTAGTTAGCCTTCAAACCCTCCAAGTCGGAGCTTGACCAACCAACTGGCCAGATAAGTGTAAGGTCAGTGGGAGTCCTCCCATTGCTTTCCTTAAACACCAATTAAATTGGCCAGATCAGCGAATGGAACCAATTAAAAACCACCTTCCTTCAGGCCCAGTCGTCCCGCAAACCACTTGCCTAGACACCAGCTAGCTGACCAAGTCTAACCTGGTTCAACTCTCAGAGTCACTTGTCCTAATGAGCTCGAAATCCTTAGGGGTCAACATCTAATTAATTTTAGATTAAGGTCTAGGTTATGCAAATGCAAGGGAGTGATTTGTGGGCCAAGGAAGGGTGATCAAATCCTCACCTTATCTTAGTTAATGGGTTGCACCCTTAAAGTTAATTATGGAGATGCAATGCAAAGAAACAAGGTGTCCAATCAAGTTAGAAATTTTTATATTTGAGGTTACGCTATTTTAGTTAAGTGTTATGAAATGTCAGTGGTTTTTTTTTTTTAATTCAACTGTGCCAAGATCCCTGGCAACGGTGTCAAAATTTGATGCGTAGTCATTGATAACACCAAAAATTACTCTACTCACTACGTAGGTAGGATGAGTCGAGATCGTATCCTCAGGAACCTTGGGCTAAGTTGAGATTATAAAATAAAAGAAAGAAGTGTTATTTTGATTTAAAAAATAAATTATCTTAAAATTGATGTAATTAGAAAATAAAGAGCTCGAGAGTTTTGAATTAATTTTGCACTAGTAGAGTTGTATCTCTTTTTTTTTAATTAAATAGATGCAATTAATCTTAAGAAAAATACCTATCTTTCCTCGACACACCCCGTACCCGTAGATCACGGTGCATCTCTGAAAAGTACTAGGTAAACAACTCTTCTTTTCTCGGCATGTCCTGTACCCGTAGATCACGGAGCGTCTCCAGAAAGTAAAAGTTGTTCCTAATATTAATCTAACAGGAAAGCATAAATAAAAGTATATGAAATAGAGCAAATAAAAAACTCATGATGATTTAAATAAAAAGTATAATCTTTATTGCATATAAAGAAATACAAGAAAGTTTAGAACAATAAACCCACTCTGTGTCGTTACAAAATTTCTTCTCCACTCCCGAGACTGCTAGCCTAGCTGCTCATGGAGTAGTCCCTTTCTCTTTCTCTATGCAAGGCTCTAGAAGAATTTTTGGGCTCCCCCTCAAATGGGAGTACAAGAGCCTTTTTATAGGTGTTAGGAGGGAGGAGTTTTACATGATTTTTAGATGTGGGACTAAAGAAAATACTAAGGACTAAAAGATGGATGGATGAGATGAAAAGATCACAAGCAGATAAAGAAAATACAAATTCTTCCTCTTGAAATATTTTCAAGTATATATTTTTTTTCCTTTAATTTTTAGATCCAGCTATCTATTCGCCACTGTGTCCGCACACCCGCAATGCCGCGCGATCCCGCCATGCCACGCGAACCCGCTGTGCCACGCGAATGATGCCGCACCCCCGATGCCGCGCGCCCGCCTGCGCATCCGCCCGCACGTCTGCCCGCTGCCGCGTGCCCGGTGCTGTGCGCGCTCCTTTTTTATTACAAAAAGAAACTTTTGTTTCTTTACAATGACGTCTATATCCTTTTTGGGTTCCTTGCATAGTATCTTCATTTTCTATAATACCGTATGCATCCTTCTTTTATTTAAATTTTATTTTAAGTCTAATTTTCTTCAAACTTGAGTCTTTTTGATCTACGAATCGGATTCTTTGTATCGATGATCACCTTTCCTATAAAACATAAAAAGAAGCATCAAATTCTTAATAAATAAAATAAATTAAATATAATTTTTTGCTTTAAATGACTTAAATTAAGTGTTTATCAGGAACTAATTTCTGCACTAATCGAGATACCATCTAGCAATGATTTTTGATGTCCAGATAGGTCAAATTATCGTAAAGGAATATTTCAGAACCCATACTCATGGTTATCGCATAGTTCATCCTTTTGACCCTAGATGCTCTAGGATGGTTTCAGGTTAACTGTCAATCGAGATTGCTTCATCCACATTGTATTTCAATCTTTCAAATCCATCTCATAGATTATCCTGACCAAAATTTTACTAAATTAAAATAAATGATGCATCAACTTCAATAATCCGGGGGGGTCAATCCCATCTTGATCCACACATAGACTTCGTAAGTACTTGACTGTACCAATAGCCTTCCGTCACTGCATTAAAAATCTAGATAGTTCGGCACCAAAGCACAGTGAGTTACTTGCAAATCACTATAGTGATCTCAGGTCTGAAGGACATTTATATCCATGTGTTTCACGAGCATCTCTTGACAGTAGAATACTTAGTAGGTGAGTCACTTGTTTAGTAATGATGTATCCTTATATCTCACCTGTATGCCATACCAGTATCACCACACTCCTTGGTTAAGAGGACAACCAACCCATATGACACACAACGACCTCTACTCGATAAACATCATCATCCCTTAATGACGTATCATTTGATCGCGAACTTATTTAAGAACTATACGATAAATCTTCTCTTTATCGTACACTAGTATAGTTCTAGGGACTTCATCACAGTACAAGAGTTCAAGAAAGAAATCACTTTGTAATAAAAAAATATCAGAATAACTATTATTCAATAATCAATAATTCATATACAATGATGAACTCAATTATCACACGATTGATTTTAAGACATAATTTCCAACAACTCCCACTTGGACTAAAATCAATCGGGGCAGTATCTTATACCCATCTTCCATTTGAAGTCATCGAACTCTTTGATCCCGAGAGCTTCAGTGGAGGGGTTGGCTAGGTTCTCCTCTCTGTCAATCTTTTGAAGCTCGACGTCACCTCGGTTCACGATCTCTCACATTAGGTGATAGCAGTGCAGAACATATTTAGTGCGATGGTGCGACTTAGATTCTTTCGCCTAAGCTATGGCACTTGAGCTGTCACAATACAGCAGAACAGGACCATCAATGGAAGGTATAACTCCCAGTTCGATAATGAACTTTCGCAACCACACCACTCCTTTGCAGCATCCGATGCGGCAATGTATTCTGCTTCGCATATAGAATCGGCCACAGTATATTGCTTGAAACTTTTTCAGCAAACAGCTTCTTCATTTAAGGTAAATATGTAGTCCGACTTGCTTCTACTATCATCATAATCTGACTAAAAACTAAAATAGTATATCCCACAAGTTTCAGATCAGAGTCTCTATAGATAAGCTATTGGTCTTTAGTATTTCTTAAATACTTAAGAATTGCTTTTGCAATCTTTCAATGCTTCTCACCCAGATCTGACTGGTACCTACTCACTATCCCTAGTGAATAGGCCACATCCAATCTCGTTCATGTCATAGCTACATGATAGATCCCACTGCCAAAGCATATGGTATTCTACTCATGCCCTCTCTCTCCTCAAGAGTTGTCGGACAATCCTTCTTGGAAAGAGTAATTCTATGGCCTATCGGAAGATAGCCTTCTTGAAATTATCCATGTTGAACCGCTTCAACAAGATGTCAATATACATGGATTGGGACAATCCAAGCAACCTTCTAGATCTATCCCTATAGATCTTCATCCCTAGGATGTAGGATGCTTCTCCCAAGTCCTTCATGGAGAACTGTGATGATAACCATAGCTTCACACTCTGTAATGTTGGGATGTCATTTTCTAGTAACAATATGTCATCCACATATAGCACAAGAAAAATAACCATAGAATCGGAAGCCCATTTGTAGACGCAAGACTCTTCTCTGTTCCTAACAAAGCCATACATTTTGATTACTTTATCAAAATGGATGTTTCAACTCCTCAATGCCTACTTAAGTCCATAAATTAACCTTTTCAGCTTCCATACTTTCGACTCATCTGTAGATGTGAACCCTTCAGGTTGTATCATATATACCTCTTCTTCTAGCTCTCCATTAAGAAAAGCAATTTTGACATCCATCTGTCAGATCTCATAATCTAAGTGTGCAGCGACAGCAAGCATAATCCGGATGGATTTGAGTATTGCCACAGGAGAGAACATCTCATCATAGTCAATACCATAACATTGATGGTAACCCTTAGCAACTAGACGGGCTTTATAAATTTCTACCTTCACGTCTGCTTCTCTTTTTCTCTTGAAAATTCATTTACACCCTATGGGTTTTATCCCTTTGGGCGGATCAACTAGTGTCTAGACACTATTGATCTCTATAGATTCCATCTTGGACTTCATGACCTCAACCCATTTTTGGGAGTCGGGCCTTTGCATGGCCTCCATATAGGTGATCAAATCCTTATCGTTCTCATCAAGTTCAATAGGATCATCATTCTGGATCAAAAAATCATAGTATCTATTCGGCTGATGCGGTATTCTATCGGATCTCCTTAATGATGCCTCTACTGGCTTCGGATTCGATTCACCAAACAAACCCAATTCTGTATGTGTCGGTCCTTCCACCTCATGAATTTCATCAAGTTTAATTTTACAGGTATTAGCTCCTTCACCAAGGAACTCTTTTTTCAAAAAGACTGTTCGACTGCTGACAAACACCTTTTATTCTGCAGTGAGGTAGAAATAGTACCCTTTAGTTTTCTTTGGATACCCTATGAACAAGTATCTATCAGACTTTGGTCTAAGCTTATCTATCTTTAAATGCTTGACATAAGCTGAACACCCCCAGACCCTAAGATGTGGAAGCACTGACTTACGTCCAGTCTATATCTCATATGTAGTTTTATCGACAGACTTGCTGGGTACCTTATTCAAAATATAGTAGGCAGTCTCTAGAGCATATCCCCAAAAAGATATTAGGAGACTGAAAAAGGCCCATCATGGATCGGACCATGTCAAACAAGGTTTGATTCCTCCTTTCGGACACACCATTATGTTGTGGTATTCTAGGAGGAGTCCATTGTGAGAGAATCTCATTCTCTTTCAGATATGTCAGAAACTCACTGGTGAGGTATTCACCTCCTAGATCTGACCGAAGGATCTTAATACTCTTTTCAATTAGTTTCTCTACTTCAGCACGGAATCATTTGAACATTTCAAATGATTTTGACTTATGCTTCATAAGATAGACATACCCATACCTTGATAGATCGTCTGTAAACATAATAAAGTAGTAGTATCCTCCTCTGATACTTATGTTCATAGACCCACATACATCAATATGTATTAGACCTAGGACATCATTGGCTCTTTCACTTTTTTCTTTAAAAGGTAACTTAGTCATCTTACCAAGTAGACAAGATTCACAGGTAGGCAATGATTCACAATCATCTATCTCAAGGACACATTCCTTGATCAACTTGTCAATCCTATTCTTGTTCACATGACCATGCCTATAATGCCAAAGGTAGAATTCACTAACATTATCTATTTTGGAGTGTTTACTAGGTGTGTATATTACACTAATAGACCATGATATTATGTATATACCATGTTTTAATTGTCCATGCATAATTGTAGTATCATTCATAATGATATCACAAAATTATCCTTTATTATAAATTTGTAATCAAGTTTGGCTAAAAGACCTATAGAGATGACATTCATCATAAAGGAAGGACAATAATGAAAATCATCTAACGTGATACTACTGGACTCGAAGATGAGCTGCAAAATTTTCAAGGTCAGAACTGGAACAAGGCTTCCATCTCCAACGTTAAGGAACCGCTCGTCCTCTCAAAATTTTCTACTTACCTGCAGTCCCTACAATAAATTGCATATATTAATAGGACTTTTGGTATGTAATATCCAGGTAGTAGTATCACAAACAGAGAAATTACAAGGTGTTATCATATAAATATCTTGTGAAGCAATCATTTGCCTCTTTCTCTTGTTCTTAGGCCTGTTTGGGTCAAGGGTGGCTATATAAGCAGGATAATTCTTTTTTCAATGATCCAGCTTCTTATAGAAAAAGTACTCTGCCTGGCTCTTATCAACTTTTGACGGTTTGCTCTACTTGGGATCGACGGCACAGGATTTTTGCATCTTTTTCTTCTTTCTTCTCCTAGAGGATCGATGCCCTGCAGATGAACCTCCAACTAAATTTATTGGCTCCTTTTGGAGCTAATGATCCTTCTCAAAAGTCTGCAATAACCTTAGCAAACTATGGTAGTTTACTGCAGGCTTCGTCATTCTATAATGACTGAGAAAGGGTAGGTAGGATTTTGGCAGCAAATTGAGGATAGCATCCTTGCCTAACAATTCATGCAATGAAAAGTCAAGTTTGCTAAGACGTTCAATCTGCTTAATCATGTATAATACATGATCGATGATTGAAGCTCCCTCTCGCATATGGGTATTGAACACTGGGCAGGAGATTTTATGTCTCTCCACATCCTTAGGGGTGCCGAAGGACTCCTTCAACATTTGAATCATCTCCTCAGACTGTGCATCCTCAAACTTATGACTAAGTTTATCATTCATAGCTGCCCTCATCATGCAACGCACAGTCGTGCAATTATTGAGCCACTTCATGTAAGTGTCTCTCACAGCACGAGGAGTATTGGCTGTAGATTCTTTAGGTGCCTGATCCGTAAGGACATACAAAATTCTCTCGTGCTCCAATACGATCTTCAACTTTCGATATCAGCTATTGAAGTTAGATCTGATGAGCTTGTCGCTGTCCAACAGTAAATAGAAGGACAGTGTGTTGGCTATATCTGAAAGAAAAAAATATTAGCCTATTAGTATATGAATTATTATTATTATTATTTTTAATTCTGAAGATATGGACTTTAGTCTAAAGGTCCTCCCACTATTTTTTATGAATTGGTAGCCTCTACCTCCAACTCAAAAAATTACATTAATTTCTTAGCATGTACTAGAATCCACACGAACTGTATTCGGGCTCCAGTGTGGCTCGGCTAATCCTAGTGCATCCATGGATAGGTTCATAACCAATTATTTCTCCAAACAACTTTTAGCATTGGGTTTTGCCCCAGACATCCTTTCAGCAGGTGTGTGGTGCCTCCATTGAAAATCCTGGTTAGGTCCAACCATTAACATGACACATCAGGTGCATCCAACAAACAGATATCTAGGCCCAAGTGTGGCTCGACCAACCTGAGCATTGATCTGAAGGTATATCATGATGGTTATATGATGAATAACAATTCCAATATGTAATAGATACCAGGTGTGTAGCGCCTCCAATGCCTATTTGGAATATTAGACTCATTATCACACACCTTAATAGGAGGCAATGACCAAGTTATCTCATAATTTTATCACTTTATAGATCTAATAATTTAGAGAATTTGATTTCATTGATCTGAGAATAAGAGAAGAAATCGACCTGCAAGCTGCAAATCCTTCCACTGACTTCATCAAGTCATGTAAAGGATTAAACACAAACTGATCTAAAAATACCTAAATCAGTCATACTGATTCACCTTAATGGCATGGGTCTGTATGAATCGACTAGTGACCTAATCAAAATATAATCTACCATGTTAGCCAGATAAGTGAGATCAGTGGGAGGGATCTGCTCTTAACTCATCGTAGGCGCATCTAGGTGAATAGCTCTCAATTAAAAATTACTTGATCAAATCTGTCAAACTTACCTTAGACACCAACTGGTTAATTAGTTTCGATTTGGCACACCAAAAGATTCAGGCTTAACCATGGAGCCATAATCATGGTCCATTTATTAAGGTCAAACACATGGACTTGATTAGACTTCAACTATTGAGATTGATTTAGAGAAATACTGACCTAATCTAATTCAATACTTGATTAGATTTAATTAATTTCTCTACTTGGTCCATATGTGTTCCTAACCCTAGGTCTAACCCATTAAAAGGACTTGTTTCATGCTAACCCTTTGCTTATCATATTATGTAGTGTCTTAATGATCTTCAATTCTCAATTCTAGATCATTCAAACTTAATTCAAAATTAAGTGTATGAAACGTGTGTGTAGAACTATTCTACAAAGATTTCAAGTGAAGCATACCATATGTTTTAACACATGAAAATAAATTTTTATAATATGTTTGATAATTAAACATACATAGGTATGATCTAAACTTCATTCATACATCTCATGTATCATGACAACTTTTAGATCAATACCAATTACATCATATTTAACATATAATTTAGATCTAAAATAATTTTATATCTGAATTTTATCTTATTATAATGAATCATAAATTACTTTAGATCCAATCTAAATATATTTATGATCAAAATAATATATAAAAGTCTATTCACTTTTTTTGTTCATAAAATTAGATCACAACGATATCCCTACACATCATAAGAGAACTTATCGAATAGGCAAAAGAGAGATTAATCTCTTCAATCTCTTATGATCAGATGATCTAGTGATCTCATCAATCTGAATACTAGACTACTAAGATCTAAAATCTAATTTCATATATAATTACATCAACATATAATTATTGATAAAACTATTTTATGTCTTGAACATATCCTTGATCTCATCAATTATGTTCTTCATCTAATCCAATTAGATTTGATGTATCATATACATCATATCAAATCTAAAACTTATCTTATACTGATTATAAAATACTAATTTTAAATTTGATATCAAATAAAAAAATAATTAGATACAAATATGAATGCATAAGAAATTAATTTTTGATAAAATTTATTTTCATATAGTGCTGAATTATGATAGGATTCAGATCTAAATATCCATCAAAATGGATCCAATTTAAATCTAAAATAATCTTCACTTTATAAAAAAATAATAAAATTAAAATTTTATTAAAATAAATTTAAAATAAATTTTTAATTTATATTATTTTTTATCAAAAATTTAGCAACAGTAGAATTCTGTTATAACAGATTTATAATAATCTCAATCAATCATTAATTAGGCACCTCTAATCTAATCAAAATCAGATCAAAAATTTTATATAAATAGATTTAAATGATATTTAATATTATACAAAAAATCTTAATTATATCTCATATAAATAATCATAAAAAATTTTATTTTGTATACATATATTTCAGGCTTGCTCTGATACCAGTTGAAGGGAAGAAAATAATTTTCCTCCAGAATACCCAGGTTGCATCTAAATTTTTTTTCTAATATTCTACTTGTTTAAAGATCAAATTCTTACCTGAATTGCAGTAGAATCAGAGATGAAATCTCAAATTATCTGATATAAACCTTCACGGAGGCTTGGATATGCAAACCCTCTACTTCGCATACACGTCAGACACCGCAGGAAAGCAGGATGAACTCCAATCCAATTGGCTTCATATACACAATCAATCGAGGGATGAGATGTAATGATGTGATACCTCACATCAGCAGGTAGGATGCCCAAGAAAGATCCATATCCAAGGAGAGGAGATGGCAGCAAAGGGAGAGATGTAGAAGATGAAGGACCTCTCTCTTCACATGCCTGTCTCTCTCTCTTTTCTTTTTCTCTCAATTTAATTTGTTTGCTATTCTATTCTCTTCTTCTCATTCATAGGTAGAGACCCTCTTTATTTATAGATAATTCTCATGACCCAATGAGAGGAGGACTCTTTATTCAAATCTAATTTGAATTGGTCCAATACTCATGAAAGAAGGACTCCTACATGAGATATAATTGCCATCTCTTATGACATCTACTTTGCACCCACTTGGGATACCCCAAATAAGCACCAAAATAATTTTTGGTCATGCTTTATGAGTGGATATTCTCAGTGCAAGTAGGAATACTCATATCTCATCCAAAATAGGTCCTATTCCAAGCTAGTTCGAAATAATTTCGAAAGGTTGTCAATCCTAAACTCTTTAAGACTTTTGTGCCAAGTCTAACTTGGATTTTGGATCTATTTAAGTCTAATTAATTCAAATCTAATATGAAATTAATTAGTACTTAAATCTAATCTTTCATATGTTCCATGGATCATAGATAGAAATTGTTCATCCTTGGGATTGAACCTGAACTTCATGTGTAGTGCTAACTAGACATAGTCAACTCTTCAATCCTGTTTGACCCATAACTCAATTCTCAATCAAGTTAGCTTATATATTCAATCAAGTCAAGTACTTCCAGATTGGACATATAAACATAGGTCAATTTCTTCTTACTTTATCTAACTTGTGTGTGTGACTCCATAGGTTCAAACACTAAGCTGGTAGCACAGGAACCAATTCCTACACTAATCGAGATACCATCTAGTAATGGTTTTCGATGTTCAGATAGGTCGAATTATTGCAAAAGAATATTCTAGAATCCATACTCATGGTTACTGCATAATTCATCTTTTTGACCCTGGATGCTCTAGGATGGTCTCAGGTTAACTATCTATTGAGATTGCTTCATCCACATTATATTTCAACCTTTCAAATCTATCTCATGGATTATCCTGGCCAAGACTTTACTAAATTGAAATACAGTGATACATCAACTCTAATAATCTGGAGGGGTCAATCCCATCATGATCCACACACAGACTTTGTAAGTACTTGACTATACCCAGTAGCCCTCCGTCACTACATTAAAAATTTAGGTAGTTCGGCACCAAAGCACAGTGAGTTGCTTGCAAGTCACTATAGTGATCTCAGGTCTAAAGGATATTTATATCCATGTGTTTCATGAGCAGCTCTTGACAGCAGAATGCTCAGCAGGTGAGTTACTTGTTCAGTGATGATGTACCCTTATATCTCACCTGTATGCCATATCAACGTCACCACACTCCTTGGTTAAGAAGATAACCAACCCATATGGCACACAATGACCTTCACTCGATAAACGTCATCATCCCGTAATGACGTATCGTTTGGTCGCAAACTTGTTAAAGAACTATACGATAAATCTTCTCTTTATCGTATACTAGCATAGTTCTAGGGACTTCATCACAGTACAAGAGTTCAAGAAAGATGTCACTTTATGATAAAAAATATCAAAATAACTATTATTCAATAATCAATAATTCATATACAAGGATGAACTCAATTGTCACATGATTGGTTTTAGGACATAATTTCCAATAGCCATAGAATCGAATTTGATTAGATCAAACCCAGAACCTATTGTAAAAGCATCATTAAGGAGATCTGATAGAGTACCATGTCTGTCGGATAGACACTTCGATATCTAGATCCGAGATGTGATCCTATTGAACTCGATGAGAACAATAAGGATTTGATCATACATGGATGTTGTGTAAAGGTCTGACTCCGATTAGTTGTTTGGAGCCATAAAGTTTGAAATAAGTCCATGAAGGTCAATGGTGTATGGACACTCATTGATCCACTCGAAAGAGTAAAATCAATAGAGTGTAAGTGGATCTTCAATAGGATCAGAGAGCATAGACGAGAAGGTGGAGACCTACAAAGCTCGTCTGGTTACCTAAGGATATTGTCAACATTATGGTATTGATCATAACAAGACATTTTCTCCTGAGGCAATGCTAAATCTTTCGGAGTTGGAACATGTATTTTGACAAAAGATCAAAATGCATGGCTTCATTGAGAATGAAGAAGAATCCTACAAATATAAATAGATTAATAGTTCTATGAGTATATTTCTTGTTTTGTATTTGAATAAAATTTTTTTAATCAAAAATGACATTCCTTACATTACAAAGAATAAAGATTTCACTATTATCATTATTCTCATAAAAGACTTAGAAAAAGTATTCCTCATCCTAGGGATGAAGATCTATAGAAATAGATCTAAGAGCCTGCTTAGGTTATCGCAGTCAATGTACATAGAGTGTTATGAGTAGAATTTATTCTATCATGAACACCATGTACGAGATCGAATATGGAATACTCACTAGGGGTAGTGAGTGGACACTTGCAAGATCCGGATGAGAATCACTGGAAGATCATCCTTAAGTATTTGAGAAATACTAAAGACTGGTGACTTGATTATGGAGAAACTGACTTAAAACTTGAGTATGACTTCAGTTTTTAGTTAGACATAATAATAGCAAGAATGTGTCGAAGTATATCTTTATCCTAAATAATGGAGCAATCTACTGAAAAAGTTTCAAGCAGAGTAATATAGCCAATTTAAATTGTGAGGCAGAATGCATTGCAGCATCTGATGCTTGCAAGAAATCTATATGATTGTACAGATTCACTGGCAAGCTAGGAGTGGCACCCTCCAATGATGGTTCTGCTGTATTATACAGCATCGAAGCCATAGCTCAAGCCAAGGAGCTAAAATTCTATTAGCTTACCAAATATTTTGTATCGCTATCACCTTATTCGAAAAATCTATTAAGGTGATGCCGAACTTTAGAAGTTTGATGGAAAGGAGAACATGATCAACCCATTTACTAAAACCTCGATATCTAGGAGTTTTGAGATAATTAATCGAAGATGAGTATATGATACTATACTGATTGGCTTTAGTCCAAGTGAAAGTTGTTGGAAAATATGTCTTAAAATCAATCATTTGACGATTGTACTAATTATAAATGAATATGAATTGATAAATAATAAAAATTATTTAATCTTTTTTATCATAAGGTGATATCTTCTAACGAACTCCTATGTTGTAATGAAGTCCTTAGGAATAGTTTTATCGATAAAGGAGAATTTATCGCATAATCCTTAAACTGGTTTGCGACCAAATGATACACTATTACTAAGATGATAGCGATATCAAGTGTAGGTCATTGTGTACCATATGCATTGGTTGTCTTCATAATCAAATGGTGTGAAGACACTGGTATAGAATGCAGATGAGATGTAGGAGTATATCATCACTGAATGTGATCAATTACGGAGCACTCTATTGTCAAGAGTAGCTCACGAAGGGTGTGAGTATAAGTGTCCCTCCGATCTGAGATCTTCATGATGACTTATAAATAACTCACTATACTTTGGTGCCAGACTAACTGAGTTTCTAATTCAGTGACGGAAGATTTCTAGGTGCAATCAAGTACTTGTCAAGTCGGTGCGTGAGTTAAGATGGAATTGATATCTCCAAATTAGTAAGAGTTAATGTATCAATGTATTTTAATTTAGTAAAATTTGAATTCGGATAATTCATGTGATAGATTTGAAAGATTGAAGTCTAATGTGGATGACTTATTTAGAATTGACAGTTAAATCCTAGGTTATACTCGAGGTTGGGGGCATGCATGTGTGTTTCAAAATTTTATTTTCTAAACACCACAGTGAAATATAAGATTAAAATACTTTTAATCTGAATCATGCATACATAAAAATATAAAACCACAAGGATCTAGTTCATGTGTTGAAATTGACATATGCTGAAATTCAGATTGTGATCAATTCACATACCTATTTCGCAATCTTTTTCTTCAAATCTGGATCTGAAAGAGAAGAGATTTTTTTTTTAGCTATATAAGTATCTGACCTCTATGGATATCAACTCAAGATTAGTCTAGAATATCCCTCTAGAATTTTTTTTTTTTAAAAAAAATTCAGCCTGTTAAATCTAAACAAAGTCTGGATCGCGATTAACACTTGATCTCTTTTCTTGATCTTCTGCTTCTTATCTTCTCTAGTATTTCTCCCTTGCTATGTGCTACTACCAGATGCTGAAAACCAGCAATGAAGAAAACACCCAAAGCCTTGGGCGTGGAAGAGCCTGGGACATCCCAAAGGATGGGGCGTGTGGGATGCCCAAGGGGAGAAGAGAAAGGGAGAGGAAGAGAGGGCGTGGGAGTCTCCTTTGTGGCATGTGGGGTGCTAGTTGGATACTCTAGGGACCTTAGGAGAGCTCCCTTTAAATAGGCATAAAGATTGAATCCAATTCAATCTCATAATACAAGTCCTACTTGCATTAGGTTTCTTAATAACTTAAGTTATTTAACTTACATTAGGAATCCTATTAGGTGCCAACTCTTGAAGCCCTTGCATCTATCATTTCACATCCCAAAACACACCCAAGGGATGCCCCATATAAAATCAAGAGGCCCTCTAATCATAGGACATGCCCAACTTGATCAAATCAAGGTGGCGCCCAAGATAAACTATCAAAAAAATTAATTAGAGATTTGCACCCTTAATTTATATGATCCATAACCTTAGACACCCAACAATTGGAGTCTCATAAATCTAATTCATATAGGTTATTAGCAGATAATTAAGTTTAAATTATCTTATCAAATAAGAAATTCAAATGAAAAGAGGAATTGGGTCCAACGATATGCTAGCAAGGTTACCTTAAATCCAATCGAGTTTCTCTAAACCCAATTGACATTTCATAAGCTCAATTGCTAATTTCAGGCCTAATCCCTTTGTTGTATGACCCCATAAGTTTAATTCTATCTGGTAGCAAGATATACAATGATCTCTATTAAAGTATCATTGAAACTCTTTTCAATAGGTCAGAATAATTCCACTCAAACTCATCAAGGATTGTCGATCCAAAATAACCCTAGTGAGCTCTCATAATTCATCAGTGACACTTAACAGTATGTAGTGACAACCTAGTAGAACTGAAATAAACCTGTAGATATAGTTAGCATGTAATTCAGTCCCTCTATCGTGAGTCCTGACTAGATGGTAGGTCATGGATGAATCGTTAAACCTCAACATCAGTCATATGATAGATTCGATTAGCTCAAGTCCAGTTGTGATTTCTATGAAAACTCTTTTCCATCAATCACACTACTGTCGTCACAGATTCTTGAACTTAGCTTTTCAAATTTTATAAGACTATTTCTTTCTACCAAGGTTGATAGATCCCATCTTGATGCATATCCTACTCCTGCATTGGACCAACTGTCGTCAATATTCACTACAAGGATTTATTGAGATCCATGTTTATATATCAATCAAACTCCAACAGTCTCACTGCAAGCAACAGTGTCATCTCAGGTCGAAGGACCAGTCACACAACTACAGCATCGAGATGATCACAAACGATCAAGTAGAAATTCAAGTGATCTTTCGTATGGTCAAGCTCAGTACTAGTTATTCTCTAATAACTACCCACACTCATCATCCAGTGTCTCTACATTGTAGATCAGAGACTCATCTATTCTGAAGAAAGTGATTTGTGCATTAGTTTATCCAGATCGATCATCGTTCTCATGATGATCCTATGAGTAGGAGTATTTAGAAATTAAATACATATCTCTAATTCTCAACACCTTGAAAATATGTATCGAAACTAATTTTATGACCGATTCAAGGATACATGTCTCTAATTCTCAACACCTTGAAAATATGTATCGAAACTAATTTTATGGCCGATTCAAGGATACATCACACTTGAATAAAAAATAAATTTATCTTTTTATTGATCAAATCAATGTATTAAATACAAAATTATATTCTAGAGTTGTTACAATGTGTCAGCCATATTGGCTTCTAGGACATACATCTAACAATCTTCCACTTTGGACTAAAGTCAATTGGCCACAAATCTAAGTCCCATCTTCTCAAGGTGGACTTTCATTTTTAGTTGGCTCAACTACTTAGTCAGTGGGTCTGCTACGTTATCTGTAGAGTCTACTCTTCGTACCTCGATATATTTTTTTTTGAGGTAGTCTCATAAAATGATGTGATATTGCCACTCAATGTACTTCGATTTCTGATGAGACCTCGGCTCCTTAACAAGTGCTATGACTCTGTTATTGTCACAGTAGAGTGGTATGGCATCCAATGTCATAACCCCAAGTTCTGTGATGAACTTCTTGAGTCAGAAATCTTTCTTTATAGCATCCGAAGCAGTGACATACTCAGCCTTCGTGGTCGAATCCGCTATAATGGGTTGCTTGAAACTCTTCCAGCTAACTGTGCCACCATTGCAAATAAACACATATCCTAACGTAGACTTTTTATCATCAGGATCAGATATGAAGTCTGAGTTAGTGTACCCCTCGACTCGCAACTCAGGATCTCCTAAAAAAATCAAAAATAAATCTTTAGTCCTTCTTAAGTACTTAAGGATATTCTTCATAGCTATCCAGTGCTCTTTATCTGGATTCGACTGATACCTGCTCGTAACACTCACAGTAAGGATAATATCAGATTGAGTACATAGTATGACATACATGAGGCTCCCTATGGCCGAGGTATAAAGAATCCTACTCATGTGCTACACTTCCTTAGATATGGTCAGACACATCATCTTGAAAAAATTAATACCATGCCTAAAAGGTAAAAGTCCTCTTTTGGAGTTTTTCATACTGAACCTCTTCAGCACTTTTTCTATGTACAGCTTTTGTGACAGGCCTAGCATCCATTTAGGTCTATCCCTATAGATCATTATTCTAAGAATATAGGATGCTTTCCCTAGGTCTTTCATAAAGAATTCCTTGGACAACCATCTTTTGACCATGGTCAGCATGGGAATATCATTTTCAATGAGGAGAATATCATCCACGTATAATATGAGGAATGTTATCGCACTCCCACTGATCCTTTTATATACACATAGTTTCTCTTCATTTTTGATGAAATGAAATGATTTGATTGCCTCATCAAAATGATGGTTCCAACTTCGAGAAGCTTGCTCTAATCTATATATGAACCTTTACAGCTTGCAGACTCTGTGATCACTATCACTAGATGTGAAATCTATAGGCTGCTCCATATAGATATCTTCCTCAAGATATCGATTCAGAAAAGCAGTTTTCACATCCATGTGTCAGATTTTATAATCATAGTGGGCTGCAACAGTATGCAGAGTGTGGATAAATTTCAGCATGGCTACGGATGAGAAGATTTTTTGATAGTCAATGCTCTCATGCTGACTATAACTTTTAGCCACAAGCCTAACTTTATAGGTCTCTACCTTATCATCGGCATCTATCTTTTTTTTATAGATCCATTTACACTCAATGGGTACAACACCTTCAAGAGAATCCAGTAAGGTCCAGATTTGGTTCGAGTGCATCGAGTTAATTTCTGACTTCATCATATCTAATCATTTCTCAGAATCGATATCAGACATCGCCTCGTCAAAGGTATTAGGATCATCACCATGACCTCTATCTCTTATAAGGAATATTTTCTTTACTTCTTTCATAAGCATACCCATGTACCTTTCAGGAGGTCAGAAGATCCTACTAGATCTACGAGGTGGTTGAGGAACATCTACTACTAGCTCATGGACAATGGATTTCTGAGGATCTATAGCTCTTGGCTCTTCAAAGATCTTCTCTTCGAGCTCAACAAATCTCCCACTACTACCATTTTGGATAAACTATTTTTTTAAGAATATGGCATTCCGACTCACAATCACATTATGATCTTGTGGAAAGTAAAAGTAGTATCCGATGGATTCTTTTGGATACCCTATAAAATGAGCTATTACAGATCTATCCTCTAGTTTATCCGTCATCTATCTCTTGATATAGGTTGGACATCTCCAAATCTTAAGATAATCTAGACTCAACTTCTTACTAAACCATATCTCATACGGTGTGGTAGGAACGGACTTTGATGAAACCCTATTCAACAGGTGAATTATGGACAAGGCATGTCCCCAAAGATATAAGGATAGATCAATGAAGCTCATTATGACCTAACCATATCCAATAGAGTCATGTTCCTCCTTTTGGATACTCCATTAAGCTGAGGTGTTTCAGGAGGTATCCATTGAGAGATATGCCATTGTCCTTAAAATATCTCAAAAATTTTTGACTAAGATATTCACCTCTTCGATCAGATCGAAGAACCTTAACAGATTTGTCTGTTTGTTTTTTTACTTCATGTCTGAATTTTTTGAAACTTTCAAAGGCCTCAGACTTATGTTTTATCAAATATATATATCCGTACCTAGACATCATCGATAAAGATAATGAAGTGGTATAACCACCTCTAGCCTGCACATCAAATGGCCCACACACATCGATGTGTACCAAGATAAGTAACTCAGTGGCCCTTTCTCCATGTCCTACAAAGGGTAACTGGGCCATTTTTTTTCGAAGATAAGATTCACAAGCTAGATATGACTCTGGGTTAAGAGAGCCAAGAGTCCCATCCTTTTTCAGTCTGTTTATTCTGTCCTCTCTAATATGGTTTAGTCTATAGTGCCATAAGTATTTCTAGTTAATTTCATCTCTGAGTCTCTTTTGGTCTACGGTACTCATTATTTGCTCATTTAGGTTCACATTCGCATCAACATGCAAGTGATAAAGACTGTCAATTAAAAGACCTCATGCAACCAATTTATTTTATAAATAAATAGAATAAAAGTCTTTATTGAAACTAATTTTAAAATCTTTCTGTGCTAGCACAGACACAGAAATCAAATTCCAACTAGCTACATAAATATAATAATAGTCCTTTAAACCTAATCTAGCACCAGACGGTAATCGAAGAGGGTAAGTGTCAACAACCTCTATAGCAACTTTTACTCCATTATCGATCTGAAGGATTATGTCACCTTTCCTCAACCTCCTACTTTCTATCAGACCCTACATTGAGGTACATATATGAGCACTCGAGTCAGAGTCTAACACCTAACTAGAAGTAGAAGAAACTATAAGGTTAGATTTAATTACAAGCATACCTTCTGAAGGTTTATTACTCTTTTTGGTCTTTAGGCTCTCTAGGTATTTTAGATAGTTCCTCCTCTAGTGGCCTTCAGCATGATAGTGGAAATATTTTTTCTTTGCTTCAGCCTTGTTAGGAACTTCCTTCTTTGGTCTGCTCTCTTTTTTCTGCTTCTTAGTGGATTTTGCCTTCTTCTTCTCAGTAGACTTTTTCTTGAAAGAAGTTCGCTCCACAGTGAGAACAGTGCCCCTTGAACTCTTCAAGATTTCCTCCATGGTAACCAACATGTTGATCAGTTCGGGTATAGTGCAATCGAGCTTGTTCATATAAAAATTTATAATAAATTAACTATATGAACTTAAGGGATTGAAGGATCAAATCTATCTACAATTCTTTTTGTATTTCTAGCCCAAGCTTCCCAAGCTTTTCAATGTCTTTGATCACTGTCATACAGTGCTCATGGACTGACTGTCCTTCATGCATCTTCAGATTGAAAAGTCTTTTGAATACCTCGAAGCACACTGTGTGGCTCTGCTAACTATACAACTCTTGCAGGTGAGTGATCATATCTTTGGCAGTAGGCATATGCTCATGCTGACTTTACAACTCGTTTGACATAGACGCCCGCATATAACACTTAACCCGACTGTCTTCATCCATCCACTTCTCAAAAGCAATCCTTTGCTCAACAGTAGGATAGTTTGGTAGCACTATGGGTTCTTGGTCGAGTACATGATCTAATTTTTTGGAGGTCAGAACAATCCTAAACTTTTTGAGCCAGTCTTTGTAATTAGTACTAGTCAAACAATTGGTTTTAAGAATGCAAGCTAGAGGGTTTGAGGCTGACATTGTTTAACTACGAGAGTAAAGATTCAAGTTAGACTTTTGTATTTAATAGTTATATTTGCTTCTAAAAATTTTAAGACGCAAACAATGACTCTCACTAATTTATCGGATCCCTCCACTCCCTGAAAAGGAAATGAAAACTCTAATGTGACAAAGGATTCCTTGTGGGTGCTGCGATCCCACCGATGACATGCACCTCACCTAACAGTTATTAGTAACATGCATACTGATGCGTAGATAATTCTTTGCCCAGATGCTTCTCTAAGCATGTTGCAGCAATTTGATCTCTAAGTCATGTGGGTCACCTAATAGTTATTGCCCACACTTCTTAGTTAAGCCCAATCTATCATTCACAAGTAGGTGCAAGACCATCATTGGGTCCCTCACTTAATAGTTATTCGATCCAACCCCATCCTTACTTTGGAGCAACTCTTTGCTAATAGAGTGGTTGTATGTTTTCGATGCAACTGAACCACTGTGACTAGTCGAGAACAATCAACATCGATAGCACGCCCGCACATCTACAATGGTGAAAGACCTATGGACTTAATATTTATGGAGAGGTTTAAGTTTAGGTCTCATCTAATCAGTCATCATATGATCGATCTAATTGACATGGGCTAAACCAAATCACTAAGCAACCCAATTTATGATCCAATCTTTCAAATTGGCCAGATAAGTTGAGATCGATAGGGGTCCCCCTATTGCTTTCCTAAGACATCAATAAATTATTAAAAAATATATCCCAAAAGTCAATCATCAACCTGTTGACGATTGAGCAACCTTGTATTATAATTGATTTGTTAATAAATAAAATATATTTTTAATATTTTCATCACAAGTTTTCATCTTCTGATGTACTTCGTTGTTGTGATGAAGTCCTTAAGACTATTTAGATTTGATAAAGAGAGGATTTATCGATTAGTCTTTAAAACTGTTCACGATCAAATGATAGGCTGTTAATAAGGATGACAGCCTCTATCGAGCATAGGTCGCTGTAGGCCATATAGGTTGGTTGTCCTCTCAACCAAGGAGTGTAGAGACACTGGTATGGTATACAGGTGAGATGTAAAGATACATCGTTATTGAATGTGACCAACTCCAGAGCATTCTGCTGTCGAGAATATCTCTGATGGGATATAGGTATAAGTGTCTTTTAGACCTGAAATCATCTCAGTGACTTGCAATCAACTCACTGTGCTTTGGTACTGGACTAACTGAATTTCTAATTCAGTGATGGAAGGCTTCTGGGCATAGTCAAGTACTTGCAAAGTTAGAGTGTATCGAGATGGGATTGATCACTCTAAGAGTTGGAGAAGAATGAGTCGCTGTATTTTAATTTAACAAAATCTTGGCCAGGATAATCCATCAGATGGATTTGACATTTTGAAATACAATATGGACAACCTGATCAGAGTTGACAATTGAACTCTCAGGTATCCTATGAGCATTTTGATCAAGGAGATGAATTATATGAAAACTATATTCGTATGGGTTTTAAAGATATTGTTCTACACATTTGACCTATCTGACCATCGGGTACCATTGCTAGATGGTCACTTCGATTGGTACAAAAATTTGTTCCTATGCTACCAACTTAGGTTCGAACCTATGAGGTCACACACATTAGAGTTCACGATCCAATCGGATGGTTAATCAATGATTAAGAATCATTCTAGGGTTAAACGATCAATATGATTGACATTTAACCTAGTGCAAGTGTTGCAAGAGGATCGATTAGCAATTCGATTACTAATTGATTTAATTTGATTAAGTCAATGAGCTGAGATTAAGTTTAATTGAATATGATTTAATTAAATTTAATTTGGGCTTGATTGGATCAAGTTCAATTAGTTTATTGGATAAGCCAAGTGCAAGAAAAAACTAGTCCTAGTTCAATTAGGACTTGGGTCAACCTAATTTCTAATTTGATTAAAAAATTAAATCAGATTTAAATCTAATTTAATCTGATTAAATTAAATTTTTAATTGAGTTAAGACCTATTTTAATTGGATTGATTTGGTTTTGCTTTGACTTGATTTGAGAAACCAGATTGGAACAAGACATAGATTGAATCCTAGTAAGACTAGGATTCCACCTTGCGCCAATTCAGCCCCCATGCCCACTCTCTCTTATCCTACACCCACTCTCTCTTATTTTGTGTGACAAAACTTCTCTCTCAGGTCTTCACACATGCACAAAATTTTTTTCTCTTTCTCTCTTATATGGAAAGTGATTGTGGATCAAGTCAAAGTAGGAATTAGTTTGGATTTCAAATTCTATGAGATAGAGTTTTAGGAAACCAAAACTCTTTCTTTATGGCACTGATTTTATTCAGATTTTTTTTAAAATTTTTATGATTTTTATGGCACATAATATGCACCCTTTGCTAATGGTCCATTCATAAAAAGAAAGAGGGGGAACCCAAGAGTTGGGCACCCCTTGTCTTGCTATGTTTGGATAATCCTTGACTAGGTATTTGACCTAGACAAGGACTCTATCATATCTCTCTATTTAAAATAAATTTTTTTTATAGAATTTTTGTGAAAAATAGAAAAAAGAGATACCTTTGGGGCATGCAAAAATTAGAGAGAAAGAAGGTTGGGGCATGAAGATACAATAAATACAAGACTAAGTGTCTAGGTGAGAGCAAAGAGAAGAAGAAGAGGGTCTTCTTCTAGGGTTGCTGTGTTTACCTCTTTCCTTCCTCCATCTTGAGTTTTCTGAGAGTGTCTCAGATCTAAAACTCCTTCTCCTACTTTTTATCTTTGGAAGAGTCCTAATCAAGAAGAAAGAGGCATATGATCGACCGTCGAAGAAGAATCAGCGTAGTACTAGCATACTATGCTGATTTTCTGGACCAAGACTTCTGATCATGATTCGTGGGCTTGTGTGGATGACTCTTAGAGGCCGAACGCATGTGTGGCTTACAACATTATCCTCAATCCCAGATCAATAAAGTTAGAACATCTAACTTGCAAGATAATAGATCTGATCTATTATATTTTACATACATTAGATGTAGTATAGAAATATGTTGATATGATCAACACATAGTTTTTGCTCTTTATATTTTAATTTTTGATTTAATACTATATAATAATCATGTAATAGAATCTTAGATTTAGGGATTCTCTAGTTTTATAAGATAAATTTTAATTTATTTAGTCTTCTGCTGCCTGATCTTGAAAAAGTTTCAAGATCTAATCCTGAAACCCTAGATCTGATTCCTTCAATTGGTATCAGATCCTAGGTTGTTTATTACATGATTATTTATACATACTTAGATTATTTTTTAGATTAGATCTAATTTATAATCTGATTGTTAAATCTAAAATTAAAATTTTTAGATTAATCTCGAACTATAGGTTGTCCTGCTGTAAGGTTTACCCCTTACAGTGCAAAAATTATCCTAGTTCGTGTAGATCTATCTTTAATCATAAATTTGTTAGATGTGATCTAAATTAAATTTATGATTTATTAGATTTAAAAGATATTTAAATTTAAAATAAAATCTCTTTGTTAATAATTTCTGTATAAAGAACCATCATATATTTGTTTGAGAAATTTGCATAGTTTAAAGTTAAAATTATTTCAATTACATGAACCTGTTTAGATTAGATCTAAAGTAGTTTCATGCTTATTTACTTGTATTTTGATTTTGAATCAAACATGCAACTTGGTTGGTAGAACCATGTTGTAAAAATATTTTACAAACATGAAAATAATTTTCGAAAAGCCGAACCCCAACCCTTAGCCCAAAACTTAATTGAGAATTAAGAAATTATTTGATTAGATTCTAGGATTGTGAATTGAAGAACCTAAGACACAAACCATAACACATTGGGTTAATGGGTTAGTGGAAATTAGGTCCATTAATTGAGTTAGACCTAAGGTTAGATTAAAGATAGACTTAATTAGAGAATTAACTAAATCTAATCAATTATTGTCTTAGATTAGGTCAAGGATTCTCTAGATTAATTATAATAGTTGTAGTTGGTCAAGTCCATGTCTTTAACGAGAACCAAATAGACTTGATTCTTAGCTAAGCGGTCTAGCACGAACTGTTAGGTTGATCTAATCGAAACTAATTAAATCAGTTGGTGTCTAAGGTAAACCAGACAGGTGGTTTTTAATTGACAGTCTGCTTATCTGACCATTTTTGATGGTGTCTAAGGCAAGCTTTGGCAGATCCTCTCATCGATCGAACTTATCTGGTCTCTTGGTGAAATTGTATTTTGATCGGATCACTTGACTATTCGAGCTGACCCATGTCAGCTAGGTAAATCAATGTGACTGATTTAAGTGCTCCTAGACCAGTCCTTTTAATGGTCTCCCTTGAGTTGACTTGGTGAAGCCAGTGGGAGGATCATGATAAGCTGGTTCATCTGATCTCATCCTCTAAATCAATTAAATCTTCTAAAATTATTAGGTTCTTAAAATAAAATAGTTATGGTGATAACTAGATCATTGCTTCCCATTAAGTAGATGATAATGGGTCCATTAGTTGGATAATCATTGGAGGCCCAAAGGCCTAGTGCTTATCGACTGATGGAATTATCATTCATAATATGATTTCTTGACTGCATCTTTCTAAATGGTGGTTAAGTTAGCCAACCAAAATTGAGCCTAATCATTTATTGGCTAGATGGGCCAAATATGGTCATGTTAATGGTTGGATCTAACCAGACCTTTTCAGTGGAGGCCAAAGCCTACTGATTAGGGATTGGGACAAAACTAAAATTACTAGAAATTGTTTAAAAAAATAATTGATTATGAACCTATCCTTAGATGTACATGGATTGGCCAACCAAAGTTAGACTTGTGTGTAGTCTAAGTAGATTCTAGTACCCACTAAGGAATTAGGGTAATTCCTCGAATTAGAGGTAGAGGCTACCAATTCGAATAAAATAGTGGGAGAAACCTTTTGATTAAAGTTTAAATCTTTAGGTTTAATGAATCAATTACTAATTAGGTTATGATTTTCTTTTGTGTATATATGGTCACTTTCCTATCGCTCCAATTATTGTTCGACAATGATAAGTTGGTGGGACCCAACTTCGATAGCTGGTATCGAAAGTTGAAGATAGTCCTGGAGCATGAATGGATCCTATATGTGATAACAGATCTTGCACCTGAGGAGCCAACTATCAATGCATATGAAACAGTCAGAGACACTTACCAGAAGTGGCTCAGTGATCGGACCATGGTGTGCTGCATCATGCTGGCTATCATGAGCGACAAGTTCAGTCACAGATTTGAGACGACTCAGTCAAAGGACATGCTTCAAGTGTTGGAGGAGGCCTTTGGCACACCCAATGACGTGGAGAGGCACAAGACTAGTTGCGCCATCTTCAACATCAAAATGCGGGATGGTGCCTCTATCACAGATCATGTATTATGCATGATCGAGCTGATGGAGCATTTGAGCAAGCTCGGCTTTCCCTTGTATGAGCAGCTTGGGAAAGATGCAATACTGAACTCACTACCCAAGTTTTATCTCCCATTCCTCATTCATTATAGAATGACAAAAGTTGAAGTAAACTACCACGGGTTACTAGGGTTGCTTCAGAACTTTTAGAAGGATCACCAACTCCATAAGGAGTCGGTGAACTTAGTGGGAGGTTCATCTTCTGATTTTCGACTCTTTAAGAAAGGGAAGAAGAACAAGAAGAAGAAATTGAAGAAGATGTAAGTTCAGGTTGGGACATCTGTGCAAGGACAGACCAGAAAGATCAAGCTCGATAAGAGTCAAGCTGAATACTTCTTTTGTAAGAAGCGGGGGTACTGGAAGAAGAACTATCCTCAGTACATTGCCTCCCTAAATTCGAACAGGCAGAGAAAGAATCAAGCTGTTGTTGGGCAAGGTATTTATATGATAACTCCTTGCAATTTCTCTATTTGTGATATAACTGACTGAGTATTGGATACCGGTAGCCCTTACTATATTTGCAATTCGTTGCAGGGGTTGCAAGTCAGTAGGAGATTCGAGCAAGGTGAGAGGTTCCCGAACGTTGGACATGGAAGACCAGTTCCAGTTCTAGCATTAAAAATCTTGAAACTTATATTTAAGTCCTATATTGTTGTTCTTAATGATTGTCATTTCTGTCCCAATTTCTTTTTAAATATTATTTCTGTAGGCCTTCTGGCCAAAAATGATTATAAAATTTCAATAAAAAAATGAGTTTGTAATATCATTATAAATGGTGTTATTATTTTTTGTGGACATTTGAACAATGGTGTGTATATGTTATCACAACTTGTTAACATAGTCTATTCTACTAGCAAGCACCCTAGATTAGATAGTGTATCAGATATCTACTTATGACACTGTAGGCTAGGTCATATAAACAAGAACAGGATAAATAGGTTTACTCAAGAGGAAATCCTCGAAGTTAATGATTGTGAATTACTTCCAACCTGTGAGTCATATCTTCTTGGTAAAATGATCAAGTCACCTTTTATTGAAAAAGATGAGAGAGCTACTGAGCTCCTGGGCCTAGTACATACTGATGTATGCGGACCCATAAGCACAAGTGCTAGAGGTGGATATTTCTACTTCATTACTTTCACGGATGATCTATCCAGATATGGATATGTCTATCTAATAAAACATAAGTCGGATTCATTTAAAATATTCAAACGATTCTGAAATAAAGTAGAAAAATAAACTGAGAAGAGTATTAAAACTCTTCAATCTAACCGAGGAGGAAAATATCTTTCTGGTGAGTTTCTCACATATCTAGAAGAGAATGAGATTCTCTCCCAATGGACTCCTCCAGAAACACCACATCATAATGATGTGTCTAAAAGGAGAAATCAAACTCTGTTAGACATGATCTGATCCATAATGGATTTTGCCAACTTGCCGATATCTTTCTGGGGATATGCACTCGAATCGACCTGTTATCTGTTAAATAGGGATTCAAGTAAGTTTGTAATTAAGACTCCATATGAGATATGGACAGGACGTAAGCCAGCACTTTCACACCTTAGGGTCTGGGGGTGCCTGGCCTATGTCAAACGATTAGTTACCGATAAACTTGGACCTAGGTCTGACAAATGCACATTCATAAAGTATCTCAAAGAGACCAAAGGATATTTTTTCTACCATGCTGATGAACAAAAGGTGTTCGTCAGCCTTAAGGCAACTTTTAAAGAAAAAGAGTTCTTTGGTGAAGGAACCGTTGCCTCTAAGGTTGAACTTGATGAAGTTCAACAGGTAGAAGGACCGACACCAATAGCTGAACCTAAGTCCGGTTTGATTGGATCAGATCTAGAGCTCAATGTACTTGCATCATTAAGACGATCCGGTAGAATACCACGTCAGCTGGACAGATACTATAATTTCTTGATCCGAGATGGTGATCCCATCGAACTCGATGAGAACGATGAGGATCCGATCACCTATATAGATACAATGCAGAGACCTGATTCTGAGAAATGGCTTGAAGCCATGAAATCCGAAATGGAGTCCATGAAGGTCAACAATGTATGGACATTGGTTGACCCACCTGAAGGGGTTAAACCCATTGGGTATAAATGGGTCTTCAAAAGGAAGAGGGGCGCAAACAGAAAGGTGGAGACCTATAAAGTCCGTCTGGTTGCCAAGGAGTATCGTCAATATTATGGATTGACTATAACGAGACGTTCTCCCCTATGGCAATGCTCAAATCCATTCGGATAATGCTTGCAATAGCTGTCCATCTGAATTATTAGATCTGGCAGATGGATGTAAAGATAGCTTTTCTGAATGAAGAGCTGATCGAAGAGGTGTATATGATACAACCTGAGGGGTTTACATCCACAAATGAGTCCAAGGTGTGCAAGCTTCAGAGTTCCATTTATGGATTGAAGCAAGCTTCTCGGAGTTGGAACATGTATTTTGATAAGATGATCAAAATGTATGGCTTCATTAAGAACGGAGAAGAGCCCTGCATCTATAAATGGGCAAATGGTCCAATTATGGTATTCCTTGTCTTGTATGTGGATGACATTCTCTTAATCGAGAATGACATCCCCGCACTACAGGAAATAAAAGTTTGGTTGTCATTGTAGTTCTTCATAAAGGACTTGGATGAAGTATCCTACATCTTAGGGATGAAGATCTATAGGGATAGATCTAAAAGAATGCTTGGGTTATCCCAGTCCACGTACATAGATACTGTGTTGAAGAGGTTCAGCATGGAGAATTTTAAGAAGGGCTATCTACTGATAGGTCATAAAATTTCTCTCTAAGAAGGATTGTCTGACAACTCTTGAAGAGAAAGAGTATATAAGTAGAGTCCCATATGCTTCGACCGTGGGATCTATCATGTACGTCATGACATGTACAAGGTCAAATGTGGCATACTCACTAGGAGTAATGAGTAGATACCAATTTGATCCTAGAAAAAATTACTAGAAAATGGTTAAAGCCATCCCTAAGTGTTTAAAAAATACTAAGGACCAATGGTTGGTTTATGGCGAGTCAGATCTGAAACTTATGGGTTCACAAACTCCAGCTTTCAATCTGACCATGATGATAGCAAAAGCGTATTGGGTTATATCTTTACTCTAAATGGTGGAGCCATCTGCTGGAAGAGTTCTAAGCAGCATACTGTAGCAGACTCTATTTGTGAGGCAGAGTACATCGCAGCATCAGATGCCGTGAAGGAAGCTGTGTGGCTAAGAAAATTCATCACCGAGCTTGGAGTAGCACCCTCCCTCGATGGTTCGGTCCTGCTCTACTGCAACAGTACTGGTACCATAGCTCAGGCAAAGGAACCCAAAGCACACCAACAGACGAAGCACATTTTGCATCGCTTCCACCTGATCCGGGAGATCGTGGATCGAGGTGAAGTGAATTTTAGTGCAGGGATAAAATGATAATTTTAAATTTTTTTCAAAATTACTATTTTACAATGAAATTTATTAATTAATCTAATTAATTAATATATATAAACCCTACACAAGGATCTAAATATGATATATACATAGCACGTATTTAAATTTGAAATTCAAACTTCTACAGTAAACATTTTACTGTTATATGTTTAGAACACATTACCTTTATGTAGATAGTCGATCACCGTAATTTGATCACCATCGAGAGGGTCTGATCATCGCAACATAGCCACACAGTGTGTCTGACCTCTGCAGATCATCCACACGAAGCTTCCGATCTGATCGGCTCCTCACGAATGCTAGTTCGTGGCTGAATCCTTTTGATGGCCGATGTTGATCGAACTCCTTCGATCTTGATCTGTCGACTCCTCAGATACTCTGGATCATCAACAGATGTACTTGAGAGGTTGATGATGCTCTCCCTAAAATCTGGTGGACTCACGATACTCGTAGCTCACTTTCTCACTTCTCGAACCCTAAGCCAAAACCCTTGGGTACACTCCGAAGAAACTTGCGCCCACTTGTTTCTTTCTTTTCTCTCCTTTTCTTTTCTTTTTTCATGCAGAAAAGCTCTCTCACGCCACCCTTCTCTCTCAGATGTTATTTTTGCATGCCCTATCTTATCTCCTTTTTAAAATGATGCAAGATCGCATCTTTGCAGCATTTTTACCGTGTGAGAGGATAAAGATAAGTGGTTGCTCATTTGAATTCAAATCGAATTTGAATTCAAATGCAAAATAATCCATCCTTATCCACTCTAGATGTGAGAAGAGAAGGGTGTGGGCTCTCTTGTGCATGGATAATTTTCACGAGAAACCATTTCTCGTGTGGAAGAAGTGGTGCACAAGATAAAAGGTGGGCGCAGAGATTTGTTATCCATTTGAATTCAAACATCTTTTGAATTTGAATGGCCAACCAATCTCATCCTTATCCATTCAAAATGGTGCACAAAGAAGGGGCATGGGATGGCTTCTGTGTGAGAGAAAATTCATGAGAAGTTATTTCTCGTGAATTCAAATGGGCGCATGTGAAGTGAGGTGGTGCAGGGAGAGAATTCAAAAATGGTTTCAACCTAATTGAGCCAACCTAATCAAAATAGGTTAGGCACAATTAGACTAAGTTAAATCTAACTTAATTAAGCTTAATTAAGCTCAATAAAATCTTAATCAAATTAGAAATTGACTAAGCCCAACCTCTGATCAAATCAGGGATCAAAACACCTTAGCGATTAGGTCAACACTTAACCTAATCAGGTCAAACCCAACTGAATCTAATTCAATTGGACTTGATCCAAAAATAATTACTCAATCAAATTGAGTTAATTAAAGATCAAATTACTAATTAAACCTCTCATAAATACTGAGTCCAAATTCGATGGGCAATCGGGCATCAGAGTCCATCGATATGAAACCCTGATCAAAAAGTCCCAAACCAGTGGGACTCTTGACCCCGATACCCAAAATGTGTGGTACTCATGATCAAAAAATCCTGATTCTCGATCACAGAGTTCCAAATATGTAGGACTCTTCATCAGCCATCAAATCAGATAGGAACCTCTAATGTGTGTGACCCCACAGGTTCGAACCTAAGCCGGTAGCATAGGAACCAATTCCTGTACTAATCGAAGTGACCATCTAGAAATGGTATCCGATGTCTGGATAGATCGAATAGTTGCAATCGTAACATTCAGAATCTATGTGAATATGGTTACTGTATAATTCATCCCTTGTGACCCCTGTGTTTAGGACGACTCAGGGTTAAACTGTCAATCCTAATTAGATCATCCGAATCGTGCTCAACTCAAATAGTCCTGTGACTCCTCACTAGGACTACCCTGGCCAAGATTTTGCTAAATTGAAATATGACTGTACACAGCTCCTGAACTGGAGTGGTCAATCCCATCTTGACACACGCACCGACAAGTTTAGTACTTGACTACACCCAGTATCCTTCCGTCACTGAATTAGAAATTCAGGTAGTCCAGTGCCTAAGTGCAGTGAGTTGCTTGCAAGTCACCGTGGCGGTCTCAGGTCGGAGGAATATTTATACCCATATCCCATCGGAGCAAATCTTGACAGCAGAAAAAGCTCCAGAGTCGGTCATATTTAGTGCAGATGTACCCTTATATCTCACCTGTATGTCATACCAGTATCTCCACACTCCTTGGTTAAGAGGACAATCAACCCATATGGCACACAACGAACTATGCTTGATAAACATTGTTATCCTTGGTTACAATATATCATTGGGTCGCGAATAGGTTTAAGGACTAAACGACAAATCCTCCTTTGTCGAGTCTAAATAGTCCTAAGGACTTCACCACAACACAGGAGTTCATTAGAAGATGAAATAATTTATGATAAAAAATACCAAAATAATTTTTATTTATTTATAATTCATATACTAATACAAGAATGAGCACAACCATCAACAGACTGACGATTGGCTTTGGGACACTATTTCCAACAATCTCCCACTTGGCCTAAAGCCAATCGGTGCAATATCTAATACCCATCTTCGACTTGAAGTCGTCGAACTCCTTCACCGCAATGGCTTTAGTGAATGGGTCAGCCAGGTTCTCCTTTCCGTCGATCTTCTGAAGGTCGACGTCACCTTGATCCATGATTTTTCGGATGAGATGGTAGCGGCGCAGAATATGCTTCATCCACTGGTGTGCCTTCGGTTCCTTCACCTGAGCAATGGCTCCAGAGCTATCACAGTAGAGCAGAACTGGACCAACAAGGGAGGGTGCTACTCCGAGCTCGATGATGAATTTTTTCAGCCACACCGCTTATTTCACAGCATCTGATGCAGTGACATACTCTGCCTTGCAAACTGAATCAGCCACTGTGTGCTGCTTGGAACTCTTCCAGTAGACATCCCCACCATTAAGGGTAAAAATAAATCCCGTCACACTCTTGCTGTCATCGTGATCAGACTGAAAACTAGAGTCTGTAAATCCTATAAGTCTCAAGTCCGATTCACCATAAACAAGCCATTGATCCTTAGTATTTCTTAAATACTTCAGGATGGTTTTAACAACCTTCCAGTGATTCACCCCTGGATCAGATTGGTATCTACTCACTACCCTTAATGAGTATGCCACATCTGATCGTGTACATATCATGGCGTATATGATAGATCCCACTGTCGAAGCATATAGAATTCTACCCATACACTCTCTCTCTTGAGGTGTTGTTGGGCAATCCCTCTTTGAGAGAGAAATTTCATGGCCTATCGGTAGATAGCCTTTTTTGAAATTCTCTATGCTGAATTTCTTCAGCATAGTATCAATGTACATGGACTGAGATAAGCCAAGCAACCTTTTAGATCTATCTCTATAGATCCTCATCCCTAGGATGTAGGAAGCTTCTCCCAAATCCTTCATGGAGAACTATGACGACAGCCAAATCTTTATTCCCTGTAATATAGGGACATCATTCTCGATTAAGAGAATATCATCCACATACAATACAGAAAATACTACTACTGGACCATTAGCCCACTTATAAATGCAGGGCTCTTCTCTGTTCTTAACGAAGCCATACGTCTTGATTGTCCTATCAAAACGTATGTTCCAACTTCAGGATGCCTGCTTAAGTCCATAAATGGACCTCTGTAGCCTGCACACCTTAGACTCATCTGTAGATGTGAACCCTTTAGGTTGTATCATATACACCTCTTTGTCTAGCTCTCCATTTAGGAAAGCTATTTTCACATCCATCTGTCAAATTTCATAGTCCAGATGGGCAGCTATCGCAAGCATAATCCGAATGGATTTGAGCATTGCCACAGGAGAAAACATCTCGTCATAGTCTATACCATAACATTGATGATATCCCTTGGCAACCAGATGGGCTTTATAGGTTTCCACCTTTCCGTCTGCACCCCTCTTCCTCTTGAAGACCCACTTACACCCTATGGGTTTTACTCCTTCGGGTGGGTCAACCAATGTCCACACATCGTTGACCTTCATGGACTCCATTTCGAATTTCATGGCCTCTAGCCATTTCTCAGAGTCAGATCTCTGCATTGCATCCATGTAGGTGATCAGATCCTCATCGTTTTCATCAAGTTCGACAGGATCACCGTCTCGGACCAAGAAACCATAGTATTTGTCCGGTTGACGTGGTACTCTACCAGATCGCCTTAAGGGTGCAGGAACAATGGGCTTCGGATTTGATCTAACCAAATTCGGTTCAGGTTCAGCTACTGGTGTCGATTTTTTCACCTGTCGAACTTCCTCAAGTTCGACCTTAGAGGCAACAGTCCCTTCACCAAGGAACTCTTTTTCCAAAAAGATTGTCTTAAGGCTGACAAACATCTTTTGCTCGTCAGCTAGGTAGAAATAATATCCTTTGGTCTCTTTTGGGTATCCTATGAAATAACACTTGTCAGACCTAGGTCCAAGCTTGTCCGTAATTAAATGTTTAACATAAGTCGGACACCACCAAACCCTAAGGTGCGAGAGTACTGGCTTACGTCCTATCCATATCTCATATGGCATTTTGGTTACAGACTTACTCGAAATCCTATTTAGAAGGTAACAAGTCGATTCGAGTGCATATCCCTAGAGGGAGATCGACAGACAAGCAAACCCCATCATGGATCGAACCATGTCTAACAAGGTCCGATTCCTCCTTTCAGATACATCATTATGCTGTGGTGTTCCAGGAGGAGTCCACTGAGAGAGAATCTCATTCTCTCCAAGATACGTCAGAAACTCATTGGAAAGGTATTCACCTCCTCGATCAGTTCGAAGAGTTTTAATACACTTTTCAGTTTATTTTTCTACCTCATTTCAGAATAGTTTGAACATTTCAAACGACTCCGACTTATGCTTCATTAAGTAGACATACCCATACCTCGATAGGTCGTCTGTGAAGGTTATGAAGTAAAAATATCCACCTCTTGCACTTGAGCTCATGGGTCCACATACATCAGAATGTACCAGATCCAAGAGTTCACTGGTTCGCTCACCTTTTTCAGTAAAAAGTGACTTAGTCATCTTCTCAGGACTCACAGGTTGGAAGTGATTCACAATCATCAACCAAGAATTCCTTCTTGAGCCAACCTATTTATCCGGTTCTTATTGATATGACCTAGCCTACAGTGCCAAAGGTAGACTTCTGACACGTTATCTATTCTAGGATGTTTACCGAAGGTTTGAACCACATTAACGGGCTATGATAGTAAGTAAATTCCATTATTTAGTTGTCCAACAAACATTATAACACCATTCAAAATGATATTGTAAATATTTTTTTTATTAAAAATTCATAACCGTACATGGCCAAAAGGCCTACAGAAATAATATTTAAAAAAAAGCTTGGACAATAGTGACATTCACTCAAAATTATATTACGAGAATTGATTACAAGGTTCATGATTCCTAAAGCTAGAACTGAAACTTTGCTTCCATCTCTAACGTTCAGAAACCTCTTGCCTTCATCAAATCTCCTACTAACCTGCAGACCCTGCATCGAATTACAAATATGATAAGGGCTTCCGGTATCCAATACCCAGGCAGTAGTATCACAAATGAAAAAGTTACAATGTGTTATCATATAATTACCTTGCTTCTTCTTCGGTCTGTTCGGGTCTAGGGAGGCAATGTATAGAGGACAGTTCCTCCTCCAGTGCCCCTGCTTCTTGCAAAAGAAGCACTCCACCTGACTCTGGTCGGGCTTGCGCTTCTTGGTCTGACCCTGTGCTGACGTCCCAGCATGTGGCTGCACCTTCTTATTCTTCTTCTTCTTGTTCTTCTTCTCTTTCTTAAAGGGTCGACGACTAGAAGAAGACCCTCCCACAACATTCACCGACTCCTTATGGAGCTGGTGATCCTTCTCAAAATTTTGCAGCAACCCCAACAAGCCGTGATAGTTCACTGCAGGCTTTGTCATCCGAAAATGAGTAAGGAAGGAGAGGAAGGACTTGGGCAAAGAATTAAGGATCGCATCCTTACCGAGCTGCTCATGCAAGGAAAAGCCCAGTTTACTTAGGCGCTCAATCATTTCGATCATGTACAATACATGATCGATGACGAGGCCCCATCCCTCATCCGAGCATTGAAAATGGCACAACTAGTTTTGTGCCTTTCAACGTCGTCAGGCGTGCCAAAGGAGTTGTTCAATATTTGAAGCATCTCCTACGGCTGGGCATTCTCGAATCTGTGGCTGAACTCATCATTCATTGCCGCCAGCATTATACATCGAATGGTGGTGCGGTCGTTCAGCCACTTCTGGTGAGTATCTCAGACCGTCTCTCTAGCATTCGGGGCTGGCTCCTCAAGTGCCAGATCCATTACTACATAAAGGATCCACTCATACTCAAGGATGATTTTTAATTTTCGATACCAACTATCGAAATTAGATCCCATGAGCTTGCATTATCTAATAATGATCGGAGCGACAGGGTAGTGGCCATAGCTGCATAAAGAAAAATCAGACCTCTATTACTACATAAATTATTAATACTAAAGACTTGGACTTTAGTCTAAAGTTTCTCTCTGTATTTTTACGAACTGATAGCCTCAACCTCCAATTCGAGGAATTACTTTAATTCTTTAGTGGGTACTAGAATCCACACAGACTACACACGAGCCTAACTTTGGTTGGTCAACCCATGTACATCTATGGGTAGGTTCATAACTAGTTGTTTCTCTAAACAACTTTTAGTAATTAATTTTGCCCCAAAACCTAATCAGTAGGCTTTGGCCTCCATTGAAAAGATCTGGTTAGGTCCAACCATTAACATGACTTGATTTGGTGAATCAGACCAATAAATGATCAGGCCCGATTTTGGCCGACCAACCTGACCACCATCAGAAAGACTCAACCAAATTATCATACTATGAATGATAATTCCATTAGTCAATAAGCACTAGGCCTTTGGGCCTCCAATGATTATTAAACTAATGGACTCATTATCACTCACTTAATGGGAGGCTATGACTTAGTTATCACTATAACTTAATCATTTTAGGGATCTAATAATTTTTGAGAATTTTTTATGAAAGGATAGAAGAGAAGAAATTAACCAGCCAATTTCAATCCTCCCACTGACTTCACCAAGTCAGATTAAAAAAGAATTTAATTAAAGTCGGTATTAGGAGCACCTAAATCAGTCACACTGATTTACCTAATGACATGGATGAGCCCTAATCACTAAGTGATATAATCAAAACCTAACTCACCAGGTTGGCCAGATAAGTGAGATCAGTGGTAGGGATATGTCATTAACTCGTCAGAGATCGAATCAATGCGAGTAGCTCCCACTTAAAAATCACTGGTCAAACTGCCGAACTTACCTTAGACACCAATCGGTTCATTAGTTTTAATTTGATCAACTTAGTAAATAGGGTTCCACCGCGTAGCCATGAATTAAGTCCATCTTGATCTAGTTAAAGACATGGACCCATTCAACTACAACTATTGAAGTTGAGTCTAGAGTATCCTTGACCTAATCTAATTCAACTTTTGATTAGATTTGATCAATTACTCTAATTTAGTCCATTTCTTTAAGCTAACCTTAGGTCTAACCCAATTATGGACCTAATCCATCTAACCCATTGACCCACAAGTTTATACAATTATCTTAGGTCTTAATTCACAATTATAGACCAACTTGATAACACTTAATTCTTTTAAGTATTTGGACTGATGGGTCAGGATTTGGTATTTCGAGAATAATTTTTAAATTTGAAAGGTTTTATTTTCTGTTTACTAAATATGTTGACTCATTTCACAAACAGATCAGCATATTTCATAAGCAGCAATCCTATTGCTAATTACATAACAAAAAATAACTCAATCAAAATAAATCATGAATATTCTTTTAGATCTAATCTAACATATTTATAAAAAATTTGACAATTGAACCTTTACAATTAAGTCCTTTCACTGCTTCATCTGCATGAGATATAATTACAGCGACACCCCTACCGTCATAGGAGAACCCCATTGAATGAGAGGAGAGGGCCTTTAAACCTTACTTTTCTCCTATGACCGGACAACCATGGCAACCAACCCAATTAGACTACTTGCTACTTGGATCAAGTATATCTAAATATACCAATTTCAAAATTTAAATTTCAAATTTCAAATTTTAAATTTTAAATTTTGAATTTCAAATTTCAAACAAATTTCAAATTTTAAAATTTTGAATTTCAAATTTTGAATTTTAAATTTTGAATTTCAAATTTGAAATTTCAACCAAATTTTAAATTTCAAATTTCAAATTTTAAATTTTGAATTTCAAATTTTTGAATTTTGAATTTTAAATTTTAACTTTTAAAATTCAAATTTCAAATTAGATTTCAAATTTTTGAATTTTGAAATTCGAATAAATTTCAAATTTTAAATTTTAAATTTTGAATTTTAAATTTCAAATTTAAACTTTTAGATTACAACTTAATCTATGCATGCATATATATATATCATATTTTAGAACCTGCTCTGATACCATTTGAAGTAAATTTTAGTGCAGGGGTAAAATGGTAATTTTAAAACTTTTAAAATTACTATTTTATAGTGAAAATTATTAATTAATTTAATTAATTAATATATATAAATTTTATATAAAGATCTAAATATGATATATACATAGCATGCTTTAAATTTAAAATTCAAACTTCTACAGTAAATATTTTACTGTTATGTATTCAGAACACATAACCTTTGTGCGGATAGTCGATCACCATAATCTAATCACCGTCGGGAGAGTCTGATTATTACAATACAGTCACACAGTGTGTCTGACCTCTACAGATCGTCCACATGAAGCTTCCGATCTGATCGGCTCCTCATGAATGCTAATTCATGGTTGAACCCTTTTGATGGCTAATATTGATCGAACTCCTTCGATCTTGATCTGCCGACTCCTTGGATGCTCCAGATCATCAGCAGATGTACTTGAGAGGTTGATGATGCTCTCCTTAAAATTTGGTGGGCTCACGATACTCGTAGCTCACTTTCTCACTTTTCGAACCCTAAGCCAAAACTCTAGGGTACACTCCGAAGAAACTTGCACCCACTTATTTCTTTCTTTTCTCTCCTTTTCTTTTTTTTTTCATGCAGGAAAGCTCTCTCATGCCACCCTTCTCTCTCAGATATTATTTGCACATGCCCTATCTTATCTCCTTTTTAAAATGATGCAAGACCATATCTTTGCAGTATTTTTACCGCGTGAGAGGATAAAGATAAGTGGTTGCTCATTTGAATTCAAATCGAATTTGAATTCAAATGCAAAATAACCCATCCTTATCCACTCTGGCATGAGAAGAGAAGGGCGTGGGCTCTCTTGTGCATGGATAATTTTCATGAGAAACCATTTCTCATGTGGAAGAAGTGGTGCACAAGATAAAAGGTGGGCGCAGAGATTTGTTATCCATTCAAATTCAAACATCTTTTGAATTTGAATGGCCAACCAATCTTATCCTTATCCATTCAAAATGGTGCACAAAGATGGAGTGTGAGATGGGTTCTACATGAGAGAAAATTCATGAGAAGTTATTCCTCGTGAATTCAAATGGGTGCATATGAAGTGAGGTGGTGCAGGGAGAGAATTCAAAAATTGTTTCAACCTAATTGAGCCAACCTAATCAAAATAGGTTAGGCACAAGTAGACTAAGTTAAACCCAACTTAATTAGGCTTAATTAGACTCAATAAAATCTTAATCAAATCAAGAATTGACTAAGCCCAACCTCTGATCAAATCAGGGATCAAAACATCTTAGCGATTAGGTCAACACTTAACCTAATCGGGTCAAACCCAACTGAATCCAATTCAATTGGACTTGATTCAAAAATAATTACTCAATCAAATTGAGTTAATTAGTGATTAAATCACTAATTAAATCTCTCATAAATATTGAATCCAAATTCGATGGGCAATCGGGCATCAGAGTCCATCGATATGAAATCCTGATCAAAAAGTCCTAAACTAGTGGGACTCTTGACCCCGGTACCCAAAATGTGTGGTACTCATGATCAGAGAATCTAGATTCTCGATCACAGAGTCTCAGACATGTAGGACTCTTCATCAGCCATCAGATCAGATAGAAACCTCTAATGTGTGTGACCCCGTAGGTTCAAACCTAAGCCGGTAGCATAGGAATCAATTCCTGTACTAATCGAAGTGACCATCTAGCAATGGTATCCGACATCCAGATAGGTCGAATAGTCACAATTGCAACACTCAGAACCTATGTGAATATGGTTACTATATAATTCATCCCTTTTGATCCCTATGTTTAGGATGACTCAGGGTTAAACTGTCAACCCTGATTAGATCATCCGAATCGTGCTCAACTCAAATAGTCCTGTGACTCCTCACTAGGACTACCCTGGCCAAGATTTTGCTAAATTGAAATACGACTGTACACAGCTCCTGAACTGGAGTGGTCAATCCCATCTTGACACACGCACCGATAAGTCAAGTACTTGACTACACCCAGCATCCTTCCATCACTGAATTAGAAATTCAGATAGTCCAGTGCCTAAGTACAGTGAGTTACTTGCAAGTCACCATGGCGGTCTCAGGTCGGAGGGATATTTATATCCTTATCCCATCGGAGCAAATCTTGACAGCAGAAAAAGCTCCGGAGTTGATCACGTTCAGTGCAGATGTACCCTTATATTTCATCTGTATGCCATACCAGTGTCTCTACACTCCTTGTTTAAGAGGACAACCAACCCATATGGCACACAATGACCTATGCTTGATAAACATTGTTGTCCTTGGTTACAATGTATCATTTGGTCGCGAACAGGTTTAAGGACTAAACGATAAATCCTCCTTTGTTGAGTCTAAATAGTCTTAAGGACTTCACCACAACACAGGAGTTCATTAGAAGATGAAATAATTTGTGATGAAAAATATCAAAATAATTTTTATTTATTTATAATTCAAATACTAATACAAGAATGAGCACAACCGTCAACAGGCTGACGATTGACTTTGGGATACTATTCCCAATATGAGGTGACGTCGACCTTCAGAAGATCGACGAAAAGGAGAACTTGACCTACCCCTTCACTAAATCTCTGGCAATAAAAGAGTTCGACAACCACAAGTCAAAGATGGGTATTAGATACTATGCCGAGTGGCTTTAGGACAAGTGAGAGTTGTTGAAAAGTATGTCCCAAAAGTCAATCGTCAACCTATTGACGGTTGAGCAACCTTGTATGGTAATTGATTTGTTAATAAATAAAATATATTTTTGATATTTTCATCATAAGTTTTTATCTTCTAATGAACTCCGTTGTTGTGATGAAGTTCTTAGGACTATTTAGATTTGATAAAGAGAGGATTTATCGATTAGTCCTTAAAACTATTCATGACCAAATGATAGGTTGTTAATAAGGACGACAGCTTCTATCGAGCATAGGTCGTTGTAGGCCATATGGGTTGGTTGTCCTCTTAACCAAGGAGTGTGGAGACACTGATATGGCATACAGATGAGATGTAAGGGTACATCATCATTGAATGTGACCAACTTCAGAGCATTCTACTGTCGAGAATATCTCTGATGGGATATAGGTGTAAGTGTCCCTTAGATCTGAGATCGCCTCAGTGACTTGTAAACAACTCACTGTGCTTTGGTACTGGACTAACTGAATTTCTAATTCAATGATGGAAGGCTTCTGGGTACAGTCAAGTACTTATAAAGTCAGATTATGATCGAGATGGGATTGATCACTCCAAGAGTTGGAGAAGAATGAGTCGTTGTATTTCAATTTAACAAAATCTTGGCCAGGGTAATCCATCAGATGGATTTGATATTTTGAAATATAATGTGGACAACCTGATCAGAGTTGATAGTTGAATTCTGAGATATCCTATGAGTATTTTAGTCAAGGGGATGAATTATATGAAAACTATATCCGCATGGGTTCTAAGGATGTTGTTCTATACATTTTACCTATTCGACCGTCGGGTATCATTGCTAGATGGTCACTTTGATTGGTAAAAATATTTATTCTTGTGCTATCGACTTAGGTTCGAATCTATGAGATCACACACATTAGAGTTCACGATCTGATCGGATGGTTGATCAATGATTAAGAATCATTCTAAGGTTAAACGATCAATATGATTGACATTTAACCTAGTGCAAGTATTGCAGGAGGATCGATTAGCAATTTGATTACTAATTGACTTAATTTGATTAAGACAATAGGTTGAGATTAAGTCTAATTGAATATGATTTAATTAAAATTAGTTTGGGCTTGATTGGATCAAGTCCAATTGGTTTATTGGATAAGCCAAGTGCAAGAAAAAACTAGTCCTAGTTCAATTAGGACTTGGGTCAACCTAATTTCTAATTCGATTAAAAAATTAAATCAGATTTAAATCTAATTTAATCTAATTAAATTAAATTATTAATTGGGTTAAGATCTATTTTAATTGGGTTGATTTGATTTTGATTTGACTTGATTTGAGAAACCAGATTGGGACAAGACATAGATTGAATCCTAGTAAGACTAGGATTCCACCTTGTGCCAATTCAGCCCCCACGCCCACTCTCTCTTATCCCACGCCCACTCTCTCTTATTTTGTGTGACAAAATTTCTCTCCTAGGTCTTCACACATGTCCAAAATTTTCTTCTCTTTCTCTCTTACATGGAAAGTGGTTGTGAATCAAGTCAAAGTAGGAATTAGTTTGGATTTCAAATTCTATGAGATCGAGTTTTAGGAAACCAAAACTCTTTCCTTATGGCACTGATTTTATCTTTTTTTTTTGATATTTTTGTAACTTTTATGGCATATAATATATGTTCTTTTCTGGTGGTCCATACACAAAAAGAAAGAGGGGGCACCCAAGAGTTGGGCACCCCTTGTCTTGTCATGTTTGGATAATTCTTGACTAGGTATTTAATCTAGACAAGGACTCTATCATATCTCTCTATTTAAAATAAATTTTTTCATAAATTTTTGTAAAAAATAGAGAAAAGAGAGACCTTTGGGGTGTACAAAAATCAGGGAGAAAGAAGGTTGGGGCGTGGAGATACAATAGACACAAGACTAGGTGTCTAGGTGAGAGCAAAGAAAAGAAGAAGAGGGTCTTCTTCTAGGGTTGCTGTGTTCACCTCTTTCCTTCCTCTATCTTGAGTTTTCTGAGAGTGTCTCAGATCTAAAACTCCTTTTCCTACTTTTCATCTTTGGAAGAGTTCTAATCAAGAAGAAGGAGGCATCTGATCGACCATCAAAGAAGGATCAGCGCAGTACTAGCATACTGTGCTGATTTTCTGGATCAAGACTTCTGATCATGATTCATGGGCTCGTGTGGATGACTCCTAGAGGCTGGATGCATGTGTGGCTCGCAACATCATCCTCAAGTCTGGATCGATAAAGTTAGAACGTCTAACTTGTAAGGTAATAGATCTGATCTATTATATTTTTCATACATTAGATGTAGTATAGAAACATGTTGATATGATCAACATATAGTTCTTGCTCTTTATATTTTAATTTTTAACTTAATGTCATATAATAATCATATAATAAGATCTTAAATTTAGAAATTTTTTGATTTTACAAGATAAATTTTGATTTATTTTAGTCTTCCGCTGTCTGATCTTGAAAAAGTTTCAAGATCTAATCCTGAAACCCTAGATCTGGTTCCTTCATAAATTGGCCAGATAAGTGAACAAAATTAATTAAATAATTATGTCTTATTAGTTTGCCTTAGATACAAATAGGTCAATTGGTCCAAACAGGTTACCTCAAGTGAATCGGACTCAAACTATCGAGCCAAATTAGGTCCTTAGGTTAATCGATTCTACGTATGAGACTCAAATAATTTGATCAACAATAATTGCATGATCATATAACTTAATTGATCTGATCCTAATCAACACTTGAGTTGGTTCAATCAATTACTTAATCGAATTAGACCCATATGACTCAAATCAAAAACTTTAGATGCAATCCTATTACATGACCTATTTAATAATTTTTTCATAATCAAAACCCTCATGCATAAACATAAATTTCAGATTCTAAAATCAAAATTTTAGATCTAAATTCTTTACATGAAAATAAATTTTAAATCATAAAAATAATTTTTAGATTTAACATACAAATATATATCACATATATGCATGTAAAATTCAGATATAAATAAAATTCAGATCTACTACATGATATCATATATCTCATATACTAATCATGGATCATATTAAAAATAAATTTATGATCTAAATATGTAATCATATATCATATATATGAATTAAAATTTAGATCATATAAAATTTCAGATTTCATGCATGCATCTATATATTATATAAATATGAACTAGAACTCATTCTAAATCAAAATTCAGATCTATGCATGCTTTTACATATCAAATATATATTCTAAAATTAAACTTAAAATTAAATTTTAGATTCTAAAATTTATCTATACATCTCATGTATTAAGAAAAAAATCAGATTTTAAAACTTTTTTCAAAATATGCATGATAATTTTAGTAATATCAAACCCGTGGCTCTGATACTACTGTTAAAATTCGAGGTTGGAGACATACATGTGTGTTTCAAAATTTTATTTTCTAAATATTATAGTAGAATATAAGATTAAAATACTTTTAATCTAAATCATGCATGCATAAAAATATAAAACCACAAGGATCTAGTTCATGTGCTGAAATTGATATATATTGAAATTCAGATTGTGATCAATTCATATACCTGTTTTGTAATTTTTTTCTTCAAATCTGGATCTGAAAAAGAAAAAAAAATTTTCTAACTGTACAAGTATCTGGCCTTTATGAGTATCCACTCAGGATCAGTCTGGAATAGTCCTCTAGAATTTGATTTTTTTTTCTAAAAAAATTTAGCCTACTGAATCTGAACGAAGCCTAGATCACGATCAATACTTATCTCTTTCTTTGATCTTTTTTTTCTCTTCTTCTCTAGTGTTTCTTCCTTGCTATGTGTTGCTGTCAGATGTTGGAAACTAGCAATTAAGAAAACACTCAAAGCCTTAGGCGTGGAAGAGCTAGGGACATCCCAAAGGATGGGGCGTGTGGGACACCCAAGGGGAGAAAAGAAAAGGAAAGGAAGAGAGGGTGTGAGAGTCTCCTTTGTGGTGTGTGGGGTGCTAGTTTGGATACTCTAGAGATCTTAGGAGAGGTCCCTTTAAATAGGAATGAGGATTGAATCTTATTCAATTTCATAATACAAGTCCTACTTGCATTAGGTTTCCTAATAACTTAAGTTATTTAACTTACATTAAGAATTCTATTAGGTGCCAACTCTTAGAGCCCTTGCACCCATTAGTTTATATCCTAAAACACACCCAAGGGATGCCTCATATAAGATTAAGAGGCCCTCTAATCATAGGACACGCCCAACTTGATCAAATCAAGGTGGTGCCCAATATAAACTATCATGGAAATTAAATAGAGACTTACACCCTTAATTTATTTGATCCATAACCTTAGACACCCAATAATTGAAGTCTCATGAATCTAATTCATATAGTTTATTAGCAGATAATTAAGTTTGAATTATCTTATCAAATAAAAAATTCAAATGAAAAGAGAAATTAGGTCCAATCATGTGCTAGCAAAGTTACCTGAAACCCAATTGAGTTTTTCTAAATCCAATTGACACTTCATAAGCTCAATTGCTAATTCCAGACCTAATCTTTTTGTTGTGTGATTCCATAGGTTCAATTTTATCTAATAGTGAGATATATAATGATCTCTATCAAAGTATCATTGAAACTCTTTTCGATGGGTCGGAACAATTCCACTCTAACTCATCAAGAATTGTCGATTCAGAACAACTCTAGTGAGCTTTCACAATCTACTAGTGACACCTAGCAGTATGTAGTGACAACCCAGTAGAACTGAAATGAACCTCTAGGTGTAGTTAGCATGTGATTCAATCCTTTTATCGTGAGTCCCAACTAGATGGCAGGTCATGGATAAATCGTTAAACCTCAACATCAATCATATGATATATTCAATTAGCTCAAGTCTAGTTATAATTTTTATAGAAATTTTTTTCTATCAATCACACTACTGTAGTCACAGATTCTCAGACTTAGCTTCTCAAATCTCATAGGACTACTACTTTTTTGATGCACATCCTACTCCTACAATGGACCAACTGTCATCAATATCCACTACAAGGGCTCATTGAGACCTATGTTTATGTTCAATCAAACTTCAGTAATCTCACTGCAAGCAGCAGTACTATCTCAGATCGAAGAACTAGTCATACAACTACAACATCGAGATGATCATTAATGATCGAGTAAAAATTCAAGTGATCTCTCATATAGTCACATTCAGTACTAGTTATTCTCTAACAACTACCCGCACTCATTGCTCAGTGTCTCTACACTGTAGACCAAAGACTCATCTATCTCGAAAGAAGTAATTATGTACTAATCTATCCTGATCAATCACCGTCCTCATGATGATCCTATGATCAGGAGCATTTAGGAATTAAATACATGTCTCTAATTCTCAACATCTTAAGAATATGTATCGAAACTAATTCCATAGAAGATTCAAGGACACATCACACTGGACTGAAAAATAAATTTGTCCTTTTATTGATCAAATCAATATACTAAGTATAAAATTATGTCCTAGAGCTATTACAATGTGTCAGCCATATTGGCTTCTAAGATATACATCTAACAAAGATGATATCTTCTAACGAACTCCTATATTATGATGAAGTCCTTAGGAATACTTTGATCGATAAAAGAAGATTTATCACATAATCCTTGTTGGTGTAGAATTCTACCGACGTCGGAGAAGCTAGAGTCGAGGGGATCGTGTTCACCGTCAGGACCTACAAGGAAAGTCTAAATTGGAGTTGGGGATGCTCCGACAAGACCCTTCGATGCTCAAGTCAGTACTCTGCCTCAACAAAAATGGAGCACTCGAATGGAATTTTAGTAGAGTTTTGAGATAGAGTTTAGAGCTTAGAGAAGAACATATCTGGGGATCCCTTTTTATAGATGGAGAGCATAACTGATTGACAGCGACGTCTGTAACTGCCTGGTAGTGGGCCGTTCGGGGCCATGCAGAGTTTGTTATGGAGAGTAGTGGCGTCAGGGGGCCGTTCAGGGCCATGTGGAGTTTATTATGGAGAGTGGAGTGGTGTCCATTGTCGTGACTTATCAGAGAGTGGTGGGGCCATGTGAAATCTATTATAGAGAGTGGAGTGGGGTAGTGGCCATTGTCGTGACTTGCCAGAGAGTTCGGGCTGGACGGTTGAAGCTCGGTTGGGACGTCTAATGGAGTGTACTGGCTCTCAGTCTCAGTAGTCTAAGAGAGGCTCGGATGTTTTTGAGGTTGCTGATGAGTCTACTATTATCGGGTGTCTTGGGTGCTGATGCTGCAGGCGGAAGTCATCTGCTATAGGAGCTCGGACCGGGACTTTCTGTTGGAGAAGTCTAGCAGGACTCTAATTGTTAGAGAAGTCCATCTGTATTTTGCCCGATGTAGAAGCTCATCTGTGGACTGTCCACCAGAGATGTCTGATTTCATGAGGAATCTGACAGAGGGTCGATCGATAGTGGAGTTCGGATGGCACTGTGGAAGGTCGAACGTTGGAGGAGTCTGAGATTCCATTTTGTTGTAGAAGTTCGAACGGAGTTCGGCTCTTGTAGGAGTCTGAAAGGAGGCCGCTTATTGTAGAAGCTCCGACGAAGACCGATTGCTGTGGAAGCTCGAATGAAGACTTCTTATTGTAGAAGCTCGGATGGAGTCCGCTTGCAATAGAAGTTCGGAGTAAAAATCTAGCTGGTGGAGCCCGTCCATTGTAGAAGTTCATTTGGGATCCATCCACTATAGAAGTTCGGCTGGGATCCAGCTCTCGTAGGAGCTCGGATGAAATCTGGAAGGCGATCGACCGCCATAGTGTTGGAAAATGTGTCCCAAAAAGCCAATCGTCAAGCTGTTGACGGTTGAGCAACCAAGTATTGTAATTGATTTGTTAATAAATAAAATATATTTGGCATCTTCATCATAAGCTTTCATCTTCTAATGAACTCCGTTGTTATGATGAAGTCCTTAGAACTATTTAAGTTCGATAAAGAGAGGATTTATAGATTAGTCCTTAAAACTGTTCACGACCAAATGATAGGCTGTTAATAAGGACGACAGCTTCTATCGAGCATAGGTCGCTGTAGGCCATATGGGTTGGTTGTCCTCTTAACCAAGGAGTGTGGAGACACTGGTATGGCATACAGGTGAGATGTAAGGGTACATCATCATTGAACGTGACCAACTCCAGAGTATTTTGCTGTCAAGAATGTCTCTGATGGGATATAGGTATAAGTGTCCCTTAGACTTGAGATCGCCTTAGTGACTTGCAAGCAACTCACTGTGCTTTGGTACTGGACTAACTGAATTTCTAATTCAGGGACGGAAGGCTTCTGGGCATAGTCAAGTACTTGCAAAGTCAGAGTGTGATCGAGATGGGATTGACCACTCCAAGAGTTGGAGAAGAATGAGTCGCTGTATTTCAAATTAGCAAAACCTTGGCCAGGGTAATCCATCAGATGGATTTGATATTTTGAAATAGAATGTGGACAATCTGATCAGAGTTGACAGTTGAACTCTTGGGTGTCCTATGATTATTTTGGTCAAGGAGATGAATTATATGAAAACTATATCCGTATGGGTTCTAAGGATGTTGTTCTACACATTCGACCTATCCGGTCGTTGGGTACCATTGCTAGATGGTCACTTCGATTGGTATAAGAATTTATTCCTGTGCTACCGGCTTAGGTTCGGACCTATGAGGTCACACACATTAGAGTTCATGATCCGATCGGATGGTTGATCAATGATTAAGAATCGTTCTAGAGTTAAATGATCAATACGATTGACATTTAACCCAGTGCAAGTATTGCAGGAAGATCGATTAGCAATTCGATTGCTAATTGGCTTAATTTGATTAAGCCAATGGGCTGAGATTAAGTCTAATTAAATATAATTTAATTAGATTTAGTTTGGGCGTGATTGGATCAAGTCCAATTGGTTTATTGGATAAGCCAAGTGCAAAGAAAAACTAGTCCTAGTTCAACTAGGACTTGGGTCAATCTAATTTCTAATTTGATTAGAAAATTAAATCAGATTTAAATCTAATTTAATCTGATTAAATTGAGTTTTTAATTAGGTTAAGACCTATTTGAATTAGGTTGATCTAATTTTGGTTTGATTTGATTTGGGAAACCAAATTAAAACAAGTCATAAGATAGAATCCTAGTAAGACTAGGATTCCACCTTGCGCCACATAAGCCTTACCCCACGCCCTCTCTCTTATTCAACGCCAATCTCCACTTATTTTGTGCAACAAAAGCCCTCTCCTAGGTCTTTCCCACGTTCACAAAAGGTTTTCTCTCTTCTTTCTTACATGGAAGGTGATTTGGATCAAATCAAAAAGGAATAAGTTTGGATTTCGAATTCTATGAGATAGAGTTTTAGAAATCCAAAACTCTTTCAATTTTGCACCGAATTTATCCAAATATTTTTTGAAATTTTCGTGGCTTTTAGGGTACATATTGTGCATCTTTTTCTGGTGATCCATGCACAAAAATATGGAGGAGATACTCAAGAGTTGGGTGCCCCTTAACTTGCCATGTTTGGATAAGCCTTGACTAGGTATTTGACCTAGACAAGGACTCTATCATATCTCTCTGTATAAAATGATTTTTTTTATAAAATTTTAGGTGAGGATATAGACTTGAGAGACCTTTGTGGCACCCAAAAATAAAAGAGAAAAACCTTTGGGTCGTGAAGATATAAAAGATGCAAGTTAAGGTGTCTAGAGAGAAAAACGTGAAGAAGAAGAGGGTCTTCTTCTAGGGTTTTTTGTTTTCATATCTTTTCTCCCTCCATCTTGAGTTTTCTAAGAGCGTCTCAGATCTAAAACTCCTTCTTTTACTTTTCATCTTTGGAAGAGTCCAAATCAAGAAGAAGGAGGCACCTGATCAACCATCAAAGAAGGATCAGTGCAGTACTAGCATACTGTGCTGATTTCCTGAAGCAGGACTTCTGATCGAGATTCGTGGGCTTGTATGGATGACTCCTAGAGGTCAGACGTGTGTGTGGCTTGCAACATCATCCTTAAGCCCGGATCAGCGAGGTTAGATCATCTAACTTGCAAGGTAATAGATCTGATCTATTGTTTAATACATACATTAGATGTAGTATAGAAACATGTTGATATGATCAACATGTAGTTCATGATATATTTATATATTTTTATTTCTGATTTAATGCTATGTAATAATCATATAATAGGATCTTAGATCTAGGGATTCTTTAGTTTTAGAAAATAAATTTTGATTTATTTTAGTCTTTCGCTGCCTGATCTTGAAAAAGTTTCAAGATCTAACCCTGAAACCCTAGATCTGGTTCCTACAATTGGTATCAGAGCCTAGATTCTTTATTACATGATTATTTATACATGCTTAGATTATTTTTTAGATTAGATCTAATTTATAATCTGATTATTAAATCTAAAATTAAAATTTTAGATCAATCACAAACTGCAAGGTTGTCCTGCTGTAAGGTTTACCCCTTACAGTGCAAAGGTTGTCCTAGTTTGTGTAGATCTATCTTTAATCATAAATTTATTAGATATGATCTAGATTAAATTTATAATTTATTAGATTTAAAAAATATTTAAATCTGAAATAAAATCTCTTTGTTAATAATTTTTGTGCAAAGAAATTGTTTAAAGTTGAAATTGTTTCAATTACATGAATCTGTTTAGATTAGATCTAAAGTAGTTTCATGTTTGTTTCATTTGTATCTTGATTATGAATCAAACATGCAATATGGTTGATAGAATCATATTATAAAATTATTTTACAAATATAAAAATTAGTTTTTGAAAAGCCGAACCCAACCCTCAGCCCAAAACTTAATTAAGAATAAAGAAGTTGTTTGATTAGGTTCTAGGATTGTGAATTGAAGAACCTAAGACATAAATCATAACACATTGGGTTAATGGGTTAGTGGAAATTAGGTCCATTAATTGGGTTAGACCTATGGTTAGATTAAAGATGGACTTAATTAGAGAATTGACTAAATCTAATCAATTGTTATCTTAGATTAGGTCAAAGATTCTCTAGATCAATTACAATAGTTGTAGTTGGTCAAGTCCATGTCTTTAACGAGAACCAAATGGACTTGATTCTTGGCTAAGCGGTCTAGCACGAACTGTTAGGTTGATCTAATCGAAACTAATTAAACCAGTTGGTGTCTAAGGTAAACCAGACCAGTGGTTTTTAATTGGGAGCCCGCTTACCTGGCCATTTCTGATGGTGTCTAAGGCAAGCTTTGGCAGACCCTCCCACTGATCGAACTTACCTGGCCTCTTGGTGAAATTATATTTTGATCGGATCACTTGACTATTTGAGCTGACCCATGTCAGCTAGGTAAATCAGTGTGACTGATTTAGGTGCTCCTAGACCAGCCCTTTTAATGGTCTCCCTTAAGCTGACTTGGTGAAGCCAGTGGGAGGATCATGATAAGCTAGTTCATCTGACCTCATCCTCTATATTATTTAAATCTTCTAAAATTATTAGGTCCTTAAAATGATAAAGTTATGAAGATAACTGAGTCATAGCCTCCCATTAAGGTGTTTGATAATGAGTCCATTAACTCAATAATCATTGCAGACCCAAAGGCCTGGTGCTTGTTGACTAATGGAATTATCACTCATCATATGATGACTTGGAAGTATCTCTCTAATGGTGGTTAGGTGAGCCAACCAAAGTTGGGCTTAATCATTCGTTGGTTAGATACACCAAGTATGATCATGTTAATGGTTGGACCTAACCGGATCCTTACAGTGGAGGCCAAAGCCTACTGATTAGGTTTCTGGGGCAAAATTAATATTACTAAAAATTGTTTAGAGAAACAATTGGTTATGAACCTACCCTTAGATGTACATGGGTTGGCCAACCAAAGTTAGGCTTGTGTGCAGTCTAAGTGGATTCTAGTACCCACTAAGAAATTAGGGTAATTCCTCGAATTGGAGGTAGAGGCTACCAATTCGAATAAAATAGTGGGAGAAACCTTTTGATTAAAGTCCAAATCTTTAGGTTTAATGAATCAATTACTAATTAGGTTATGGTTCTCCTTTGTGTAAATATGGCCACTTCCCTATCGCTCCGATCATTGTTAGACAATGATAAGTTGGTGGGACCCAACTTCGGTAGCTGGTACTGAAAGTTGAAGATAGTTCTGGAGCATAAATGGATCCTATATGTGATAATGGATCCTGCACCTGAGGAGCCAGCTGCCAATGCATGTGGAATAGTCAGAGACACTTACCAGAAGTGGCTCAGTGATCGGACCATGGTGCGCTGTATCATGCTGGCTGTCATGAGCAACGAGTTCAGTCGCAGATTCGAGACGGCTCAACCAAAGGACATGCTTCAAGTGTTGGAGGATGCCTTTGGCACACCCGATGATGTAGAGAGGCACAAGACTAGTTGTGCCATCTCTAATGCCAAAATGCGGGATGGTGCCTCTGTCACTGATCATGTATTGTACATGATCGAGCTGATGGAAGGATTGAGCAAGCTCGGCTTTCCCTTGCATGAGCAGCTTGGGAAAGATGCAATATTGAACTCGCTGCCCAAGTTTTATCTCCCATTCCTCACTCATTATAGAATGACAAAGCCTGAAGTAAACTACCATGGGTTATTGAGGTTGCTTCAGAACTTTGAGAAGGATCACCAACTCCTCAAGGAGTCGATGAACTTAGTGGAAGGTTCGTCTTCTGGTTCTCGACCTTTTAAGAAAGGAAAGAAGAACAAGAAGAAGAAAGTGAAGAAGGTGCAAGTTCAAGCTGGGACATCAGTGCAGAGCCAGACCAAAAAGATCAAGCCTGATAAGAGTCTATTCTACTGGCAAGCACCCTAGATTAGATAGTATGTCAGATATCTACTTATGGCATTGGAGGCTAGGTCATATAAACAAGAACAGAATAAATAGGTTGACTCAAGAGGGAATCCTCGAAGTCAGTGATTGTGAATCACTTCCAACCTGTGAGTCCTGTCTTCTTGGTAAAATAACCAAGTCACCTTTTACTAGAAAAGGTGAGAGAGCTACTGAGCTCTTGGGCCTAGTACATACTGATGTATGCGGGCCCATGAGCACCAGTGCTAGAGGTGGATATTTTTACTTCATAACTTTCACGGATGACCTATCCTGATATGGATATGTCTATCTGATGAAACATAAGTCAGATTCATTTGAAATGTTCAAACGATTCCGAAGTGAAGTAGAAAAACAAACTGAAAAGAGTATTAAAACTCTTCGATCTGATCGAGGAGAAGAATACCTTTTTAGTGAATTTCTCACATATCTAGGAGAGAATGGGATTCTCTCCCAATGGACTCCTCCAGGAACACCACAGCATAATGGTGTGTCTGAAAGGAGGAATCAGACTCTGTTAGACATGGTCCGATCCATGATGGGTTTTGCTAGCTTGCCGATATCTTTCTGGGGATATGCACTCGAATCGATCTGTTATCTGTTAAATAGGATTTCAAGTAAGTCTGTAATTAAGACTCTATATGAGATATGGACGGGACGTAAGCCAGCACTTTTACACCTTAGGGTCTGGGGGTGCCCGGCCTATGTTAAACGATTAGTCATAGACAAACTTGGACCTAGGTCTGACAAATGCTCATTCATAGGGTACCCCAAAGAGATAAAAAGATATTTTTTCTACCATGCTGATGAACAAAAGGTGTTCGTCAGCCTTAAGGCAATCTTTTTAGAAAAGAAGTTCCTTGGTGAAGGAACCGTTGCCTCTAAGGTTGAACTTGATGAAGTTCAACAGGTAGAAGGACCAACACCAATAGCTGAACCTGAGTCAGATATGATTAGACCATATTCGGAGCCCAATGTACCTACACCATTAAGGCGATTCGGTAGAGTACCGCGTCAGCCGGACAGATACTATGATTTCTTGATCCAGGACGGTGATCCTATCGAACTTGATGAGAATAATGAGGATCCGATCACCTATATGGATGCAATGCAGAGACCTGATTCTGAGAAATGGCTTGAAGCCATGAAATCCAAAATGGAGTCCATGAAGGTCAACGATGTATGGACATTGGTTGACCCACCTGAAGGGGTTAAACCCATTGGGTGTAAATGGGTCTTCAAAAGGAAGAGGGGCGCAGACGGAAAGGTGGAGACCTATAAAGCCCGTCTGGTCGCTAAGGGGTATCGTCAACGTTATGGTATTGACTATAACGAGATGTTTTCCCCTGTGGCAATGCTCAAATTCATTCGGATAATGCTTGCAATAGCTGCCCATCTGGATTATGAGATCTAGCAGATGGATGTAAAGACAGCTTTCCTGAATGGAGAGCTGATCGAAGAGGTGTATATGATACAACCTGAGGGGTTTACATCCACAGATGAGTCCAAGGTGTGGAAGCTTTAGAGATCCATTTATGGATTGAAGCAAGCTTCTCGGAGTTGGAACATGCATTTTGATAAGGTGATCAAAACGTATGGCTTCATTAAGAATGGAGAAGAGTCTTGCATCTATAAATGGGCAAATGGTCTAGTTGTGGTATTCCTTGTCTTGTACATGGATGACATTCTCTTAATCGGGAATGACATCCCCGCACTACAAGCAATAAAAATTTGGTTGTCATCACAGTTCTCCATGAAGGACTTGGGTGAAGCATCCTACATCCTAGGGATGAAGATCTATAGGGATAGATCTAAAAGGATGCTTGGGTTATCTCAGTCCATGTACATAGACACTGTGCTGAAGAGGTTCAGCATGGAGAATTCCAAGAAGGGCTATCTACCGATAGACCATGGAATTTCTCTCTCTAAGAAGGATTGTCTGACAACTCCTGAAGAGAGAGAGCGTATGAGTAGAGTCCCATATGCTTCAGCCATGGGATCTATCATGTACGCCATGACATGTACAAGACCAGATGTGGCATACTCACTAGGAGTAGTGAGTAGATACCAATCTGATCCTGGAGAAAATCACTGAAAAGTGGTTAAAGCCATCCTTAAGTATTTGAGAAATACTAAGGACCAATGGTTGGTTTATGGCGAGTCAAATCTAAAACTTGTGGGGTTCACAGACTCTAGCTTCCAATCTGACCATGATGACAGCAGGAGCGTGTCGGGTTATATCTTTAGTCTGAATGGTGGAGCCATCTGCTGGAAGAGTTTCAAGCAGCATACTGTGGCAGACTCTGTTTGTGAAGCGGAGTACATCGCAACATCGGATGCCGCTAAGGAAGCTGTGTGGCTAAGAAAATTCATCACCGAGCTTGGAGTAGCACCCTCCCTCGATGGTCCGGTCCTGCTCTACTGCGCAGCACTGGTGCCATAGCTCAGGCGAAGGAACCCAAAGCACATCAGCGGACGAAGCACATCTTGCGCCGCTTCCACCTGGTCCGAGAGATCGTGGATCGAGGTGACGTCGACCTTCAGAAGATCGACGGAAAGGAGAACCTAGCCGACCCCTTCACTAAAGCCCTGGCGATAAAGGAGTTCGACAACCACAAGTCGAAGATGGGTATTAGATACTGTGCCGAGTGGCTTTAGGACAAGTGGGAGTTGTTGAGAAATGTGTCCCAAAAAGCCAATCGTCAAGCTGTTGACGGTTGAGCAACCAAGTATTGTAATTGATTTATTAATAAATAAAATATATTTGGCATCTTCATCATAAGCTTTCATCTTCTAATGAACTCCGTTGTTATGATGAAGTCTTTAGGACTATTTAAGTTCGATAAAGAGAGGATTTATCGATTAGTCCTTAAAACTGTTCACGACCAAATGATAGGCTGTTAATAAGGACGACAGCTTCTATCGAGCATAGGTCGCTGTAGGCCATATGGGTTGGTTGTCCTCTTAACCAAAGAGTGTGGAGACACTGGTATGGCATACAGGTGAGATGTAAGGGTACATCGTCATTGAACATGACCAACTCCAGAGTATTTTGCTGTCAAAAATGTCTCTGATGGGATATAGGTATAAGTATCCCTTAGACTTGAGATCACCTCAGTGACTTGCAAGCAACTCACTGTGCTTTGGTACTGGACTAACTGAATTTCTAATTCAGGGATGGAAGGCTTCTGGGCATAGTCAAGTACTTGCGAAGTCAGAGTGTGATCGAGATGGGATTGACCACTCCAAGAGTTGGAGAAGAATGAGTCGCTGTATTTCAATTTAGCAAAACTTTGGCCAGGTTAATCCATCAGATGGATTTGATATTTTGAAATACAATGTGGACAACCTGATCAGAGTTGACAGTTGAACTCTGGGGTGTCCTATGATCATTTTGGTCAAGGAAATGAATTATATGAAAACTATATCCGTATGGGTTCTAAGGATGTTGTTCTACACATTCGACCTATCCGGTCGTCGGGTACCATTGCTAGATGGTCACTTCGATTGGTACAAGAATTTATTTCTGTGCTACCGGCTTAGGTTCGGACCTATGAGGTCACACACATTAGAGTTCATGATCCGATCGGATGGTTGATCAACGATTAAGAATCGTTCTAGAGTTAAATGATCAATACGATTGACATTTAACTCAGTGCAAGTATTGCAGGAGGATCGATTAGCAATTCGATTGCTAATTGGCTTAATTTGATTAAGCCAATGGACTGAGATTAATTCTAATTAAATATAATTTAATTAGATTTAGTTTGGGCTTGATTGGATCAAGTCCAATTGGTTTATTGGATAAGCCAAGTGCAAGGAAAAACTAGTCCTAGTTCAACTAGGACTTTGGTCAATCTAATTTCTAATTTGATTAAAAAATTAAATTAGATTTAAATCTAATTTAATCTGATTAAATTAGGTTTTTAATTAGGTTAAGACCTATTTTAATTAGGTTGATCTAATTTTAGTTTGATTTGGTTTGGGAAACCAAATTAAAACAAGTCATAAGATAGAATCCTAGTAAGACTAGGATTCCATCTTGCGCCACATAAGCCTTACCCCATGCCCTCTCTCTTATTCAATGCCAATCTCTACTTATTTTATGTGACAAAAGCCCTCTCCCAGGTCTCTCCCACGTTCACAAAAGGTTTCCTCTCTTCTTTCTTACATGGAAGGTGATTTGGATCAAATCAAAAAGGAATAAGTTTGGATTTCGAATTCTATGAGATAGAGTTTTAGAAATCCAAAACTCTTTCAATTTTGTACCGAATTTATCCAAATCTTTTTTAGAATTTTTATAGCTTTTAGGGTACATATTGTGCACCCTTTTCTAGTGATCCATGCACGAAAATATGGAGGAGGTGCTCAAGAGTTGGGCGCCCCTTAACTTGCCATGTTTGGATAAGCCTTGACTAGGTATTTGATCTAGACAAGGACTCTATCATATCTCTCTGTATAAAATGAGTTTCTTCATAAAATTTTAGGTAAAGATAGATATTTAAGAGACCTTTATTCCATCCAAAAATCAAAGAGAAAAACCTTTAGGTCGTGGAGATATAAAAGATGCAAATTAGGGTGTCTAGAGTGAAAAATGTGAAGAAGAAGAGGGTCTTCTTCTAGGGTTTTTTGTTTTCATATCTTTCCTCCCTCCATCTTGAGTTTCCTGAGAGTGTCTCAGATCTGAAACTTCTCCTTTTACTTTTCATCTTTGGAAGAGTCCAAATCAAGAAGAAGGAGGTACCTGATCAACCATCAAAGAAGGATCAGTGCAGTACTAGCATACTATGCTGATTTTCTGAAGCAGGACTTCTGATCGAGATTCGTGGGCTCGTATGGACGACTCCTAGAGGTCGGATGCATGTGCAGCTTGCAACATCATCCTTAAGCTCGGATCAGCATGGTTAGAGCATCTAACTTGCAAGGTAATAGATCTGATCTATTGTTTAATACATACATTAGATGTAGTATAGAAACATGTTGATATGATCAACATGTAGTTCATGATATATTTATATATTTTAATTTTTAATTTAATAATATATAATAATCATGTAATAGAATCTTAGATCTAGGGATTCTCTCATTTTAGAAAATAAATTTTGATTTATTTTAGTCTTCCACTGCCTGATCTTGAAAAAATTTCAAGATCTAACCCTGAAACCCTAGATCTGGTTCCTACACATAGAAACTTGGATGGAGTCTGGTTACTGTAAAAGTCCTGCTGTTGAAAAAGTTCAGACATTGATGAAGTTTGAAAGAAGTTCGGAGTAAAGTCATTCGTGGTCGGAAGAAATCTGGAAGAGATTCGGAGAATAGTCGATCACTGTAGAAAATCGACTGATAGTGAAGCTCAAAAAGTGTTTGGAGTAGTTTGATAGATGAATGGAGAAGATCATTATTGGAGAAGTCCGAATGGTATTATGAAAGCTTGGACAGTTGGGGGAGTTTAGAAAGATGCTGCACAAGGTCGAAAGCCAGAAGAGCCCTAGAAGGGTCGGCCTTTTACGAACTTCGACTGGGGTTATTTTATACCCAACATCAGTCTCCCTACTTTCGAGTTTGGGTTTTGAATGAAGAAAGTATAGAAAAATTTTCACAGCCAAAGTTGCCTTCCTCGATTTTCGTACTCGATTGTTTCCAGATATTTTGGCATTTGGTGCGCTGGTGTTGGAGCCTTTTCAAATCGAGATGATCTGAAAAGATTTTTTCAAAATTTCTGCTGGAGCGTTGCTCTAGGTACGGTGCAATAATAGTTCTGTCAGTTGTCAGCCACTTTCAACCGCCTGTCATGGTGAGTGGGACACGTGGTGGTTGTAGATCGGTCAGAGGAGATCCATAATCATTATTGCATCGGACCTCGTCGCTTATTTAAACCCGCCTCCCTCCTTCAGGGGTCTCACTTTGCATGGAAGTTTCTTTGGTCCCTCCTTCCTAAGAGTTTCGTTCTTCCCCAACGTCCTTCTCGGCCTTAGGCGTTCTTCTAGTCGTCCCCATCTCTGCATCTCTGCATCCTTCAGACCGGCCTAGGTTAGTTCTAAAACTCTCCCCCTATATTTTTTTTTTTGCTATTCTTCTTTCATTTTTCCTCCTTTACATTTTGCCTGTTTGGTTTTCCACGAGCGTCCCATTTCTTATTTTTCTCAATTTTTCTGAGATTTTTAGGGTTTTCACTTGATTCAAAATATCCTCCAACACTTCCTCCTCTAGCAGTTCTATAAGTTCATCCGTTCCAACCCCCCAAAATCTCAGTTCTGTTGATAAACCTCATCCAATCTTTGTACCAGACACCATCCCCAGCTCTCTGACTCCGAAGGAACTCTCATCGATTAGGATTCAGTATGGGGTTCCTCCGAAATACGAGCTGGAGCTTCCTAGGCCGACTGGCCGGGCTAGCGCCCCTCCCCCCGGCTACTTCTGTTTATATCAAGAAGCTTTCCGCACCGGGCTTCGACTTCCACTTCCATCTTTTGTTATTGCTCTCTTTCGCTTCTTAAATATTTTTTTAGTTTCTGTAGCGCCGAACTCCTTTAGATTTCTGATAGGATTTCTTTCTCTCTGTAGTTTAGCTGAAGTTCGGCCAACTCTTTCTTTGTTTAAGAATTTCTATACCTTCAAGCGTCATCCCTTGGCAAAGAACTGGTGGTATTTCTTCCCTCAGTTTGGTAGAAAGGAGTTGCTGAAAGGTGCCCCCTCTTCTATCCACAACTGAAAGGAGAGGTACTTCTACATCCGATGCCCGACCTTAGAGCTGGGATTGCCCCATGGGGCTCCCTGAGGAATTCCATCCGTCGGGCTTCTAGCCTGGGACAGGATGACCTTGAAGCCTCCAATAAACTCGAGGCTTATCCAGCTCTTCTTCTCTCCAACCTCCTGAAGGAACAACTCTTGTTCAACATCGGCCTAAGCCCTCTCAACCCTACCGGTATTGTTATATATATATATATATATTTTTTTTTTTCTTTGTCATTCGCTGCTTCTCCTTTCTTCTTGTTCTTTTGCTAAGCTGTGCCAATCTTCTTTCATTGCAGATATAGACACTGATGCAGCTCGAATGCTAGCCCAGGGTCTCAAGACCCACAAAAGGAAAGGCGCAACATCCTCAGGGGCGGTGAAGAGGGCAAGGGCAAAAGAGACCAGCCCAGTCGTGCCTGCCCAGGCGGCCATTACCGTCGACACTTCTTCCAACGTTGAGCTAGCAGTCCCCCGGACCTCTTTAAGGAGCCCCCCAGTCGAGGTTCCCGCTCCAGAGGCCCAGCCTGAGGAGGCATTGGGGGCTGAACGGAGAAGGAGAAAGAAGATATTGGCCCGCAAGAGCCGCAGCAACAGGGCCGCCATCGAGGGGGCCGATGGCTCTGAAAAAGATCCGGGGGAGAATCCGTTCAACAATAGGGATCTAACAAAGAGATTGGTCGACGGATGCATCCTGCCCGAGGTCATCCACAGGATCGTTCACGTCGATCCTGAGCAGTGGGTCTAAGACTCTCTGGGGTTCTTTCTTGAGGTAGGTCAATTTACTCCTTTCTTCTTCTTGTCTCTTTACCTAGCTTATTCCTCAGCTTTTATATTGACTCCCTGGCCACTCTTACAGATTGGACACCGCTCATTGCCAACATCGAGGTGAGGAACAATGCTAGGAAGAAGGCCGCCCAGGCAGAGGAAGGTTGCCTGGTCGAGGCCGCCCGCCTCAAGGAGAAGATCGTCAAAGTCACAAGTCTCCAAGAGGCACTGCAGAAGGAGGGGCAGACCTCGTCAGACTTGAGGGCCAACTTGGAGGAGGAAAGAAAGAAAACAGAGGCCGAGGTCTCCGAGTTGAAGGTGCAGATCCCAACCCTGATCTCAGAGGCAATGGTCCGGGCAATGGAGGAGCTCAAAACCTCCTCCGAGATGAGGGATCTGAAGGTCGAGTTCGGCCAGGCTGCCTTCATCAAGGGCTTCGAGCTCTACCAAGAGAAGGTGGTCGGAAAGTTTCCCGAGCTGGATCTCGGCTTCTTGGATGAGGCATCCGATGATGAAGCCGGGCCTTCTAAAGCTGCTACCAGTCTTCCTCCAGCTGAGACTTCCTCGACTGCTGCGGCTACCGCGACCGACCTTCCGGGGGCACCGAGCTCCCCCACTTCTGCCCCAGATGTCCGAAACCTCTAATTTTATATTCCTTTTTTTTGTAATTTTTTCTCGTTCTCTTGTACTTAAGAATTATTTAATCAATGAAATCAGATTCTTCTTTATAGAGAGCTCCTTTGTCTTACTCTGCATTCTTTTTTCTCTCTTTTGTTTTCTTGCACTGATTTATGTTGTGGTGCTCTTGTCTCCCAACGACAGTGCCCTGCCGAAGCTCTTCCCCTACCACAGGAGATTCTTTTGAAGTCGATGATTCGAGACCTCAAAAGGAAAGTTCGTCACCTGATGAAGAAATCAAAGAAGCTGGATGACGAACTTCACCAGCTGAGGGAGAGCCATTCGAAAGTCACTGCAGAGGCTACTCATTTTTGGGACCTCCACAAAAAGGGCTTCATGGACTATACTTGGAGGAAGGCTGACTTCGTGAAGGAGCTTGAGGAACTTAAAAAATGTGCCAACGATCGATCTTGGACTCAGACTTCCAAGATCAGCTCCCTTGAGGTCGAGCTAGCGGTTGCATGGGAAAAGATCGGCCAGTTGGAAGGGAGCTCATCCTGGCTCACAACTCAGGCTGATCACGATCGAGACTGATCGAAAAAATTCTCCAAACTTCAGAAGCAGCTGCAAGACACTGAGACGAACTACGATGCCTATCGAGTTGGCTGGTGCGGGCAAGTAGACGACTACCGAAGGAAGCTCAAGATGGCGACCGACGAGGTTGCCCGCCTTCAGAGGCAGTTGTTTAAGAGAGTCCAGGCCATCTCTGCATAAGGTTCCGACGAGCTACACTCCTTGAGGGAGACCATGGAAGAACTGTCCATGACCCTTGGGCAGGAGAAGGCCGAACTACAGTGGCTGAAGATTCAGCTGGCCTACGAGCAGCAGGCGGTCAAGGATGCCGAGGCAGAGTCTGAGGTTCTGAGGAAGAGGCTTCGAAAGTCGGAGGGCGAAAGCCAGCAGTTCCACCAGATGTATCGGGAGATACTTTTAAGAAAGAAGGAACTAGAAGAAGAAGTCGAAAACTTAAGGCAATCCCTGACAATGGATGGAACCGAGAGTTCGAAGTTGGAAGAAGCCGAGCTTCCTTAAAAATTATGATTTTACAATGGAAAATATTAATTAATCTAATTAATTAACATGTGTTTCCCCTACACTAGGATCTAAATATAATATACAGCATGCATGCATTTAAATTTGAAATTCGAATTTGAACAGTAAATACTTTACTGTAATGTGTTCAGAACACAATACCTTTATGTGGGTAGTCGATCTCCACAATCTGATCCCTGTCGGGAGGTTCTGATCACCGCAACATAGCCACACAGTGCATCTGGCCTCTACGGATCATCCACACGAGGCTTCCGATCTGATCGGCTCCTCACGAGTGCTAGCTTGTTGTAGAGCCCTTTTGACGGTCGATGCTGATCGAACTCCTTCGATCGAAGTTTATCGATTCCACGGTTGCTCTGGATCATCAGCAAACATGCTTAAGAGATAGAAGATGCTCTCCCTTGAATTTGGTGAGCTCATGACACTCGTAGCTCACTAACTCACTTCCCGAACCCCAGGCTGAAACCCTAGGAAACACACTGAAAACCCTGCGTCCAATTTTCTTTCTTTTCTATCTTTTTCTCTCAGAAGTTTTAGACTTCCCACTCATGCACAAGAGTTCCTCATGCCCCACTTTCTCTCTCTGAATTTTTCTACACATGCCCCACCTCTCTATCTCTTTTAAAATAGTTCAAAACGTGTCTTATCTGCGTGAGAGGATAAAGACAAGTGGTTACACATTTGAATTCAAATCAAATTTGAATTCAAATGAAAACCAACTCATCCCTATCCACTTGGGCGTGAGAAGAGAAGGGGCATGACTTCATTTGTGCATGGAGTGTTTTCATAAGAAACATTTTCTCGTGTAAAATATGGGGTGCTAAAGAAGATAAGGATATGGCGCAAGGATTGGTTGCTCATTCAAATTCAAACATTCTTTTGAATTTGAATGACCAACCAATCATCCTTATCCACCCATAAGGTGCACAAAAGTGGGGCGTGGGAAGACCTTTGCATGAGGAAAAATTCATGAGAAGTTCCTTCTTGTGAATTCAAATGGGTGCAGATATGTGAGGTGGCACAAGGAGTTAAATTCAAAAGATGGTTTCATCCAAATTGAACCAACCTAATCAAAATAGGTTAAGCACAATTAGACTAAGTTAAACCCAACTTAATTAGGCTTAATTAGGCTCAATAAAATCTTAATCAAATCAAGAATTAACTAAGTCCAATCCCTGATCAAATCAGAGACCAAACCATCTCGACGATTAGGTCACTCTTAACCTAATCGGGTCAAACCCAACTGAATCCAATTCAATTAGACTTGATCCAAAAATAATTATACAATCAAATTGAGTTAATTAGTGATCAAATCACTAATTAAATCTCTCATAAATATTGAGTCCAAATCCGATGGGCAATCGGGTATCAAAGTCCATCAATATGAAACCTTGATCGAAGAGTCCCAAACCAGTGGGACTCTTGACCCCGGTACCCAAAATGTGTGGGACTTGTGATCAGAGAATCCTGATTCTCGATCATAGAGTCCCAAATACGTAGGACTCATAGTCTACGAATATTAAGACTTTTCATCAGTCATCAGATCAGATAGGAACTTCTAATGTGTATGACCCCGCAGGTTCGAACCTAAGCCGGTAGCACAGGAATCAATTCCTGTATTAATCGAAGTGACCATCTAGCAATGGTACCTGATATTCAGATAGGTTGAATAGTTGCAATTACAATACTCAGAACCTACGTAAATATGGTTACTGTATAATTCATCCCTTTTGATCCCTGTGTTTAGGACGACTCAGGGTTAAACTGTCAACCCTGATTAGATCATCCGAGTCATGCTTAACTCAATCAGTCCTGTGACTTCTCACTAGGACTATCCTGGCCAAGGTTTTGCTAAATTGAAACACGACTGTACATAGCTCCTGAACTGGAGTGGTCAATCCCATCTTGACACACGCACCGACAAGTCAAGTACTTGACTACACCCAGCAGCCTTCCGTCACTGAATTAGAAATTCAGGTAGTGCCTAAGTGTAGTGAGTTGCTTGCAAGTCACCATGGCGGTCTCAGGTCGGAGGGACATTTATACCCATATCCCATCGGAGCAAATCTTGACAGCAGAGATAGCTCCGGAGTCGGTCACGTTCAGTGCAGATGTACCCTTACATCTCACTTGTATGCCATACCAGTGTCTCCACACTCCTTGGTTAAGAGGACAACCAACCTATATGGCACACAACGACCTATGCTCGATAAATATTGTTGTCCTTGGTAACAACATATCATTTGGTCGTGAACAGATTTAAGGACTAAATGACAAATCTTCCTTTGTCGAGTCTAAATAGTCCTAAGGACTTCACCACAACACAGGAGTTCATTAGAAGATGACAATTTATGATGAAAAATATCAAAATAACTTTTATTTATTTATAATTTATGTACTAATACAATAAAGAGCACAACCGTCAAAAGACTGACGTTGGCTTTGGGACACTATTTCTGACAATCTCTCACTTGGGCTAAAGCCAATCGGTGTAGTATCTAATACCTATCTTCGACTTGAAGTCGTCGAACTCATTCACCGCAATGGCTTTAGTGAATGGGTCGGCCAGGTTCTCCTTCCCATCGATCTTCTGAAGGTCGACATCACTTCGATCCATGATTTTTCGGATGAGATGGTAGCGGTCCAGAATATGCTTCGTCTGCTAGTGTGCCTTCAGTTCCTTCTCCTGAGCAATGGCTCCAGAGCTGTCACAGTAGAGCAGAACTGGACCAACAAAGAAGGGTGCTACTCCGAGCTCGATGATGAATTTCCTCAGCCACACCGCTTCTTAGGCAGTATCTGATGCAGCGACATACTCCGCCTCGCAAACTGAATCAGCCACTGTGTGCTGTTTGAAACTTTTCCAGCAGACAGCCCCACCATTAAGGATAAAAATAAATTCTGACACACTCTTGCTATCATCATGATCAGACTGGAAAATAGAGTCTGTAAACCCTATAAGTCTCAAGTCTGATTCACCATAAACAAGCCACTGGTCCTTAGTATTTCTTAAATACTTCAGGATAGTTTTAACAACCTTCCAGTGATTCTCCCCTGGATCAGATTGGTATCTACTCACTACCCCTAGTGAGTATGCCACATCTGGTCGTGTACATGTCATGGCGTACATGATAGATTCCACTGCTGAAGCATATAAAATTCTACTCATACGCTCTCTCTCTTGAGGTGTTGTCGGACAATCCCTCTTCGAGAGAGAAATTTCATGGCCTATCGGTAGATAGCCTTTCTTGAAATTCTCCATGTTGAATTTTTTCAGCATAGTATCAATGTACGTGGACTGGGATAAGCCAAGCAACCTTTTAGATCTATCCCTATAGATCCTCATCCTTAGGATGTAGAAAGCTTCTCCTAGATCCTTCATGGAGAATTATGACGGCAGTCAAATCTTTATTCTCTGTAATGCAGGGACATCATTCTCGATTAAGAGAATATCATCCACATACAATACAAGAAATACCACTACTGGACCATTAGCCCATTTATAAATGCAAGGCTCTTCTACGTTCTTAACGAAGCCATACGTCTTGATCGTCCTATCAAAATATATGTTCCAACTCTGGGATGCCTGCTTAAGTCTATAAATGGATCTCTGTAGCCTGCACACCTTAGACTCATCTGTGGATGTGAATCCTTCAGGTTGTATCATATACACCTCTTCGTCCAGCTCTCCGTTTAGAAAAGCTGTCTTCACATTCATCTGCCAGATTTCATAGTCCAGATGGGCAGCTATCGCAAGCATAATCCGAATGGATTTGAGTATTGCCACAGGAGAAAATGTCTCGTCATAGTCTATACCATAACGTTGATAATATCCCTTGGCAACCAGATGGGCTTTATAGATTTCCATCTTTCCGTCTGCGCCCCTCTTCCTCTTGAAGACCCACTTACATCCTATGGGTTTTACTCCTTCAGGTGGGTTAACCAATGTCCACACATCGTTGACCTTCATGGACTCCATTTCGGATTTCATGGCCTCTAGCCATTTCTTAGAGTCAGGTCTTTGCATTGCATCCATGTAGGTGATCGGATCCTCATCATTTTTATCAAGTTCGATAGGATCTCCATCCCAGACCAAGAAATCATAGTATCTGTCCAGTTGACATGGTACTCTACCAGATCGCCTTAAGGGTGCATTAACAATGGGCTCCAGATTTGGTCTAACCAAATTTGGTTCAGGTTCAGCTACTTGTGTCGATTTTTCAACCTACCGAACTTCCTCTAGTTCGACCATAGAGGCAACAGTCCCTTCACCAAGGAACTCCTTTTCTAAAAAAAATTCTTTAAGACTGACAAACACCTTTTGCTCATCAGCTAGGTAGAAATAATACCCTTTGGTCTCTTTTGGATACCCTATGAAATTATACTTGTCAGACCTAGGTCCAAGCTTGTCCGTAATTAAACATTTAACATAAGCCGGACACCCCCAAACCCTAAGGTGCGAGAGTACTGGCTTACGTCCTATCCATAACTCATATGATTTTTGGTTACAGACTTACTCGGAACCCTATTTAGAAGGTAACAAGCCGATTCGAGCGCATATCCCCAGAGGAGATCGACAGACCAGCAAACCCCATCATGGATTGGACCATGTCCAACAATGTCCGATTCCTCTTTTTAGACACACCATTATGCTGTGGTGTTCCAGGAGGAGTCCACTGAGAGAGAATCCCATTCTCTCCTAAATATATCAGAAATTCATTGGAAAGGTATTCACCTCCTCGATCAGATCAAAGAGTTTTAATACACTTTCCAGTTTGTTTTTCTACCTCATTTCGGAATAGTTTGAACATTTCAAATGACTCCGACTTATGCTTCATTAAGTAGACATACCCATACCTCGATAGGTCGTCTGTGAAGGTTATGAAGTAGAAATATCCACCTCTTGCACTTGAGCTCATGGGTCCACATACATCAGAATGTACCAGACCCAAGAGTTCACTGGCTCGCTCACCTTTTCCAGTAAAAGGTGACTTGGTCATCTTCCCAAGAAGACAGGACTCACAGGTTGGAAGTGATTCACAATCACCAACTTTAAAATTTTTTTCTTGAGCCAACCTGTTTATCCTGTTCTTATTGATATGACCTAGCCTACAGTGCATTTACCGGAGGTTTGAACCACATTAACAGACTGTGACAGTAAGTAAATTCTATTATCTAGTTGTCCAACAAACGTTGTAACATCATTCAAAATGATATTGCAAACATTTCTTTTTATTAAAAATTGATAACCGTACATGGCCAAAAGGCCTACAGAAATAATATTTAATAAAAAGCTTGGACAATAGTGACATTCACTCAGAATTACATTACGAGAATTGATTACAAGGTTCATGATTACTAAAGCTAAAACTGGAACTTTGCTTCCATCTCCAATGTTCAGGAACCTCTCGCCATCATCAAATCTCCTACTGACCTGCAGACCCTGTATCGAATTGCAAATACGATAAGGGCTTCCGGTATCCAATACCCAGGCAGTAGTATCACAAATGAAAAAGTTGCAAGGTGTTATCATATAATTACCTTGCTTTTTCTTTGGCCTGTTTGGGTCCAGGAAGGCAATGTATAGAGGACAATTCCTCTTTCAGTGCCCCTGCTTCTTGCAAAAGAAGCACTCCGCCTGGCTCTGGTCGGGCTTGCGCTTCTTGGTTTGACCCTGTGCAAACGTCCCAGCATGCGACTGCACCTTCTTGTTCTTCTTCTTCTTGTTCTTCTTCTCTTTCTTAAAGGGTCGATAATCAGAAGAAGACCCTCCCACAACATTCACCGACTCCTTATGAAGCTGGTGGTCCTTCTCAAAGTTCTGCAGCAACCCCAAGAAGTCGTGGTAGTTCACTGCAGGCTTTGTCATTCGAAAATGAGTAAGGAAGGGGAGGAAGGACTTGGGCAATGAATTAAGGATCACATCCTTACCGAGCTGCTCATGCAGGGAAAAGCCCAGTTTACTTAGGCACTCAATCATTTTGATCATGTACAGTACATGATCGGTGACTGAGGTCCCATCCCTCATTCGAGCATTGAAAATGGTACAACTAGTTTTATGCTTTTCAACGTCGTCAGGCATGCCAAAGGAGACGCTCAACATTTGAAGCATCTCCTGTGGCTGGGCATTCTCAAACCTACGGCTGAACTCATCATTCATTGCCGCCAGCATTATGTACCGAATGGTGGTGTGGTCATTGAGCCACTTCTGGTAAGTGTCTCGGACCGTCCCTCTAGCATTCGGGGCTGGCTCTTCGGGTGCCGGATCTGTTACTACATAAAGGATCTGCTCATGCTCAAGGATGATTTTTAATTTTTGATACCAGCTATCGAAATTAGGTCCCATGAGCTTGTCATTATCTAATAATGACCAGAGCGACAGGGTAGTGGCCATAGCTGCATAAAGAAAAATCAGATCTCTATTAGTACATAAATTATTAATACTAAAGACTTGGACTTTAGTCTAAAGTTTCTCCCAATATTTTTAATGAACTGGTAGCCCCAACCTCCAATTTGAGAAATTACTTTAATTTCTTAGTGGGTACTAGAATCCACACAGACTACACACAAGCCCAACTTTGGTTGGTCAACCCATGTGCATCTATGGGTAGGTTCAAAACTAGTTGTTTCTCTAAACAACTTCTAGTAATCAATTTTGCCCCAGAACCTAATCAGTAGGCTTTGGCCTCCATTGAAAAGGTCTGGTTAGGTCTAACCATTAACATGACTTGATTTGATGAATCGGACCAATAAATGATCAGGCCCGACTTTGGCCGGCCAACCGACCACCATCAGAAAGACTCAAACCAAATTATCATACTATGAATGATAATTTTATTAGTCAATAAGCACCAGGCCTTTGGGCCTCCAATGATTATTAAACTAATGGACTCATTATCACTCACTTAATGGGAGGCTATGACTTAGTTATCACTATAATTTAATCATTTTAGGGACCTAATAATTTTAAGAATTTTATTAAGAGATAGAAGAAAAAAAATTAACCAGCCAATTTCAATCCTCCCACTGACTTCATCAAGTCAGATTAAAAGGATTTAATTAAAGCAGGCATTAGGAGCACCTAAATCAGTCACACTAATTTACCTAATAACATGGGTGAGCCCTAATCACCAAGTGATCTAATCAAAACCTAACTCACCAGGTTGGCCAGGTAAGTGAGATCAGTGGTGGAGATAAGCCATTAACTCATCAGAGATCGAATCAATGCGAGTAGATCCCACTTAAGAACCACTAGTCAAACTGTCGAACTTACCTAAGACACCAATCGGTTCATTAATTTTAATTTGATCAACTTAGTAAATAAGGTTCCACCGCGTAGCCATGAATTAAGTCCATCTTGGTCTAGTTAAAGACATGGACCCATTCAACTACAACTATTGGAGTTGAGTCTAGAGTGTCCTTGACCTAATCTAATTCAACTTTTGATTAGATTTGATCAATTACTCTAATTTAGTCCATTTCTTTAAGCTAACCTTAGGTCTAACCCAATTATGGACCTAATCCATCTAACCCATTGATCCATAAGTTTATGTAATTGTCTTAGGTCTTAATTCACAATTTTAGACCAACTTCACAACACTTAATTCTTTTAATTAAGTATTTGGGCTGATAGGTCAGGGTTTGGCTTTTCGAAAATAATTTTCAAATTTGAAAGGTTTTATTTTCTGTTCACCAAACATGTTGATTCATTTCACAAATAGATCAGCACATTTTATAAATAGCAATCCTATTGCTAATTACATAACAGAAAATAACTCAATCAAAATAAATCATGAATATTCCTTTAGATCTAATCTAACACATTCATGATAAATTTTATAATTGAACCTTTACAATTAAGTCCTTTCGCTGCTTCATCTGCATAGGATATAATTACAGCGGCACCCCTACCGCCATAGGAGACCCCATCGAATGGGAGGAGAGGGCCTTTAAACCCTACTTTTTTCCTATGATCGGACGGCCATAGCAACCAACCCAATTCGATTACTTGCTACTTGGATCATGTATATCCAAATATACCAATTTTAAAATTTAAATTTTAAATTTCAAACTTTAAATTTTAAATTTTTGAATTTCAAATTTCAAACAAATTTCAAATTTTTGAATTTTGAATTTTAAATTTTGAATTTCAAATTTGAAATTTGAAATTTCAACCAAATTTCAAATTTTAAATTTCAAATTTTGAATTTCAAATTTTTGAATTTTGAATTTCAAATTTTAAATTTTAAAATTTAAATTTTAAATTTTGAATTTTAAACTTTTGAATTTTGAATTTCGAACAACTTTCAAAATTCAAAATTTAAATTTTAAATTTAAACTTTTAGATTACAACTTAATCTACGCATGCAAATTCATATATCATATCTTAGAACCCGCTCCGATACCATTTGATGCGAAATTCAATGCAGGGGTAAACTGGTAATTTTAAAACTTGTTGCTCCTAGATTGATTTTGATGATTACAAAGCAGATTGAAGGGATACAAATAATTTTAAATTGAAAAAGTCTTTATGCTCTTCAAGGATAAAATTATAATTTTACTAAAATCCTGATTTGATAGTATCAATTGATAGAACAAATGATTTGTAAACTATTGGTGAAAATTTTATTATTTTTGAACTTATATTTTTGAAGTTATGAAGGTTTGAAGTGCATGAGTCGACTCATGAGTCAACTCATGGCACTATGAGCTGACTGGCACGCAAAAAATTCCCATGGTACGCTGAATTTTTGGCTTGGCACGACCTGTGAGTCGACTCATGAGTCGACCCACAAGGCATGAGTCGACTCATGAGTCGACCTCTGCTGATTTCGGCCAAAAAATCCAGAAATTCATGTTTCTGGTCTTTGCAACAGAAGTCGACTCATGAGTCGACTCCTGAAGCATGAGTCGACTCATGAGTCGACCCCTACGACAGAAAATGTCAGCAACGGCTATTTTTTTGCCCATTTTAATTGCCTTTTATGCTTCCTAAAAATACTCTAACAGCTCTTTTTCTGCCTAATATGTTTTCTCTTTCTTCTAATGCTATAAAATATTTCAAATGGTGAAAGAAATTGCAGATCAATCGACAGATCAAATGAGAGATCAAATTCATTGAGAGGATCCAAAAGATATATGCGAAGTGATCAAAGAAATATTTGAGAGAAAAAGAAAAGAGGATCCAAAATCCACACGAGAGATTGTGAAAGAGATTCAAGAGCATTCAAAGAGTGGATTTGTCACGCCTATTGTTTCAACCTTGATCTAGAGATCTTTCAAAGCCTTCAAGAGATCTTCAATCAACGATCATCTTCTTCTCAAGCATTCATTCAAGCGTTCATCCATCTTGAGAAAATTCAAAAAGGGTTTTTTCATTTGAGTAAAGTACTTTTATTGTTATATTCGCTCATTTAAGGAGCTGTTATTGTATTAATTTGTGCTCTAAATTTTCTTACTCTTGTAAGTAATTGTTCTTGTTTTTGGAGGATTTCCAAAACAAGGAAAGGTTGATCCGAACCTGAAATCGGAGTATTTTGGGTTTACTTGTACCCGGAAAAATAAGTAGACTAGCTTGGGATAGCTAGTGTCGGAGTTTCCGACGTTTGTATTCGGATTGAATACAAGTATAGTGGATTGAAAATTTCCAAGTAGGAGCTTGGGGAGTGGATGTAGGTGCAAGGTTGGCACCGAACCACTATAAATCTTTGTGTTTGTGGTGTGCTTTATTGTTTATCTTTATTTCTTTATTTTATCCTTGCATTCTTGCTTTAGGTAATTAATATTGAAATAAAATCTTTATCTTGTTCATCATAAGTAATTAATTAAGCCTAAACTTGTTAGAAACCTAATTCACCCTCCCTCTTGGGTTGCATAGCTGGGCAACAAGTGGTATCAGAGCCCGGTGCTCTAGCCCTTCTTTGATCTAACAATCAAAGAGCCAAAGATCTATGGCAACCCATGTCGGTACTTCTCTAGCCGAGGGGCAATCTACAAACCGACCTCCACTTTTCAATGGGTCTAATTGCACCTATTGGAAAGCTCGGATGAAGATATTCATACAAGCACTCGACTATGATATGTGGAGTATCATAGTGAATGGTCCTCACACACCCATCAAGATTATAGATGGTGAGGAATCAACCAAACCCGAGAAAGAATGGGATGAGGTTGATAAGAAGTTGGCACAATTAAATGCCAAAGCTATGAATATTCTTTATTGTGCACTAGATGCAAATGAATTTAATCGCATTTCTACTTGTGCATCTGCTAAAGAAATATGGGATAGGTTAGAAGTAACCCATGAGAGAACAAATCAAGTGAAAGAGACTAAAATAAACATGCTAGTGCATAAATATGAATTGTTCAAAATAGAACATGATGAGTCCATAACTGCTATGTTTACTCATTTTACTGATATAATTAATGGTTTGAAGAGTCTTGGCAAATCTTATACTAACAGTGAACTTGTAAGGAAGATTCTCAGGTCACTACCAAGAACTTGGGAAGCCAAGGTGACTGCCATCCAAGAAGCAAAGGACTTGAACACTCTACCTCTAGAAGAGCTTCTTGGATCCTTGATGACTCATGAACTTAGCATGAAGCAACATCAAGAGGATGAAGTCAAAAAGAAAAGAACCATTGCCCTCAAATCCACAACTTCGCCTGATTATGAAACGGATGACACTGAAGATGAAGAACAGGATGAAGAGATGGCACTCATCACCCAAAAATTTAAGAAGTTTCTAAGAAAAAGGAAACAGGGGATGAGAAAGAAGTTCACAAAAGGGGAACAAAGCAAAGAAAAAGAGAAAGATCAACCCCTTATATGCTACGAGTGCAAGAAGCCGGGACATTTCAGATCCGAATGTCCACAACTGAAGAAAGGTCCCAAAAAGTTCAAAAAAAAAGCAATGATGGCGACTTGGAGTGCGAGTGATGACTCAAGCTCCGACGAAGAAACCTCAACAGAACAAGCCAACCTGTGCCTGATGGCACACGAAAATGAGGTAACTTCTGAATCCACAGGTGAATTTACTTTTGAAGAATTGCATGAAGCATTCTATGATTCAATTGATGAATTAAAGAAACTAGGGAAGAAAAACAAAGAACTGAAATTGGAAAATCAGTCCTTAGTGAAACAAGCTGAAAATCTTTCAATTGAAAAATTCACCTTGATTCAAGAAAATCAAAACTTAAAGGATGAAATTAACAAGCTGAAATCTATAGTAGATAAGTTCATCTTAAGCTCAAACAAACTAAATATGATTCTTGATAATCAGAAAGCTATATATGATAAGGCTGGACTTGGCTATAAACCCCTGAAGAAATAAAAATTTCTGAAGGATATTTATGTAAATTATTCAAGTAACAAGTCTACAAATATTACTTATTTCAAATGTGGAAGAATAGGACATAAATCATACACATGTCTTATTAACAAATATGCAAACACAAAGAAAATATGGGTTCCAAAAGGAACCATTTTGACTAACCTAAAAGGATCCAAGAAAGCTTGGGTACCTAAGACAGAAACTTGACCTTTGCTTGCAGGTGTGTCTAGCATCCCAAGAAGGAAACAAGAAATGGTATCTTGACAGTGGATGCTCGAGACACATGACTGGTGATGAATCACAATTCATCACGCTTGATGCTAAGGATGGAGGGATGGTTACCTTTGGAGATAATGGCAATATTTATATGGTAGATTTGAATGACTTAGCTAAATTAGACATGCAATTCCTAGTATCCTTGAATGCTAAAATTAATGAAACTAGTTGGTTGTGGCATCGTAGACTTGCACATATTAGCATGCATTCTCTTTCAAAATTAATTAAAAAGGATTTAGTTCTTGGTTTGCCAAAACTGAATTTTGAAAAGGATAGAATTTGTGATGTATGCCAATTAGGAAAATAAACTAGAGTTTCATTTAAATCCAAAAGTACTATTTCAACTTCTAGACCTTTAGAGCTCTTACATATGGACTTATTTGGACCAACCAGAACCACTAGTCTAGGAGAAAAATGATATGGCTTTGTAATTATAGATGATTACTCTCGTTTTACTTGGGTTTTCTTTTTGGCTCACAAAAATAAAATTTTTCATATTTTCACTAAATTTCATCGAAAAGTCTCTAATGAAAAAGAGTTTTCAATTCAAAATATTAGAAGTGATCATGGAACTGAATTTGAAAATCAAGATTTTGAAAATTTTTGTGATGAAAATGGAATTGGCCATAACTTCTCTGCTCCTAGGACACCCCAACAAAATGGGGTAGTTGAAAGGAAAAACAGAACTTTAGAAGAAATGGCCCGTACCATGCTTTGTGAAAGCAACTGTTGCTCCTAGATTGATTTTGATGATCACAAAGCAGATTGAAGGGATACAAATAATTTTAAAATGAAAAAGTTCTTATGCTCTTCAAGGGCAAAATCATAATTTCACTAAAATCCTGATTTGATAGTATCATTTGGTAGAACAAATGATTTGAAATCTATTGGTGAAAATTTCATTGTGTTTGGACTTATATTTTTGAAGTTATGAAGGTTTGAAGTGCATGAGTCGACTCATGAGTCAACTCATGGCACTGTGAGCTGATTGGCACGCAAAAATTCTCCTTGGCACGCTAGTTTTCTGGCTTGGCACGACCTGTGAGTCGACTCATGAGTCGACCCACAAGGCATGAGTCGACTCATGAGTCGACCCCTGCTAATTTGAGCCAAAAATTTCCAGAAACGCATTCTCTGTTTTTTGCAACAGAGGTCGACTCATGAGTCAACCCCTGAAGCATGAGTCGACTCATGAGTCGACCCCTGCGACGGGAATTGTCAGCAACAGCTATTTTTTTGCCCATTTTAATTGCCATTTGTGCTTCCTAAAAATCCTCTAACGGCTCTTTATCTACCTAAATTATTTTCTCTTGCTTCTAATGCTACAAAATACTTTAAATGATGAAAAAAATTACAGATTAAATAGCGGATCAAACGTGAAATCAAAACAGTAGAGAAGAAGAGAAGAATAGAAGAGAGGATCCGAAATTTGTAAGAAAAAGCCTGAGATCAACGAAAAATCCAAAGAGAAAAAGAGAGAGGATCCACAATATACCAGAGAGATTGTGAAAGAGAAAAGCAAGATCTTTCAAGGAGAGAATTCTTCACGCCTATTGTTTCAAGCTTGATCTAGAGATTGTTCAAAGCTTTCAAGAGATCTTCAATCAACAATCAACCTCTTCTCAAGCATTCAAGCGTTCATCCACTTTGAGAAAATCTGAAAAAGGGGTTCTTCATTTGAGTAAAGCTTTTATTGTTATATTTGTTCATTTAAGGAGCTGTTATTGTATTAATCTGTGCTCTAAATTTTCTAACTCTTTGTGAGTTTTTGTTCTTGTGTTTGGAGGATTTCCAAAACAAGGAAAGATTGATTCGAACCTGAAATCGGAGTGTTTTGGGTTTACTTGTACTCGGGAAACAAGTGTTCTAGCTTGGGATAGCTAGTGTCGGAGTTTCCGACGTTTTGTATTCGGGTTGAATACAAAGGATAGTGGATTAAAATTCCCAAGTGGGATCTTAGGGAGTGGATGTAGGTGCAAGGTTAGCACCGAACCACTATAAATCCTTGTGTTTGTGGTGTGCTTTATTGCTTTATCTTATTTCTTTATTATATCCTTGCAATACTGCTTTAGGTAATTAATATTGATTTAAAGCCATTGTTTTGTTCTTCATAAGTTATCTGTTGGGCTTAAAATTTTTAGAAACCCAATTCACCCCCCCCTCTTGGGTTGCATAGCTGGGCAACAAGTGGTATCAGAGCCGGTGCTCTAGCCCTTCTTTGATCTAACAATCAAAGAGCCAAAGATCTATGGCAACCCATGTTGGAACTTCTCTAGCCGAGGGGCAATCAACAAACCGACCTCCACTTTTCAATGGGTCTAATTACACCTATTGGAAAGCTCGGATGAAGATTTTCATACAAGCACTCGACTATGATATGTGGAGTATCATAGTGAATGGTCCTCACACACCCACCAAGTTTATAGATGGTGAGGAGTCAACCAAACTCGAGAAAAAATGGGATGAGGTTGACAAGAAATTGGCACAATTAAATGCCAAAGCCATGAATGTTCTTTATTGTGCACTAGATGCTAGTGAATTTAATCGCATTTCTACTTGTGCATCTGCTAAAGAAATATGGAATAGGTTAGAAGTCACCCATGAGGGAACAAATCAAGTAAAAGAGTCTAAAATAAACATGCTTGTACATAAATATGAACTGTTCAAAATAGAGCACGATGAGTCCATAACTGCTATGTTTACTCGTTTTACTGATATAATCAATGGTTTAAAGAGTCTTGGCAAATCTTATACTAATAGTGAACTTGTAAGGAAGATTCTCAGGTCACTGCCAAGAACTTGGGAAGCCAAGGTGACTGCCATCCAAGAAGCAAAGGACTTGAACACTCTAACTCTAGAAGAGCTTCTTGGATCCTTGATGACTCATGAACTTAGCATGAAGCAACATCAAGAGGATGAAGTCAAAAAGAAAAGAACTATTGCCCTCAAATCCACAACTTCGCCTGATTATGAAACGGATGACTCTGAAGATGAAGATCAGGATGAAGAGATGGCTTTCATCACCCGAAAATTTAAGAAGTTTCTAAGAAAAAAGAAACAGGGGATGAGAAAGAAATTCACAAAAGGGGATCAAAGCAAAGAAAAGGAGAAAAATCAAACCCCTATATGCTATGAGTGCAAGAAGCCAGGACATTTCAGATCCGAATGTCCACAATTGAAGAAAGGTCCAAAGAAGTTCAAAAAGAAGGCAATGATGGCGACCTGGAGTGCGAGTGATGACTCAAGCTCCGATGAGGAAACCTCAACAGAACAAGCCAATCTGTGCCTGATGGCACATGAAAATGAGGTAACTTCTGAATCCACTAGTGAATTTACTTTTGAAGAATTGCATGAAGCATTCTATGATTCAATTGATGAATTAAAGAAACTAGGGAAGAAAAACAAAGAGCTGAAATTGGAAAATCAGTCCTTAGTGAAACAAGCTGAAAATCTTTCAATTGAAAAATTCACCTTGATTCAAGAAAATCAAAACTTAAAGGATGAAATGAACAAGCTGAAATCTATAGTAGATAAGTTCACCTTAAGTTCAAACAAGCTAAATATGATCCTTGATAATCAGAAAGCTATATATGATAAGGCTGGACTTGGTTATAAACCCCTGAAGAAACAAAAATTTCTGAAGGATATTTATGCAAATTATTCAAGCAAAAAGTCTACAAATATTACTTGTTTTAAATGTGGAAGAATAGGACATAAATCATACACATGTCTTATTAACAAATATGCAAACACAAAGAAAATATGGGTTCCAAAAGGAACCATTCTGACTAACCTGAAAGGACCCAAGAAAGCTTGGGTACCTAAGACAGAAACTTGATCTGTGCTTGCAGGTGTGTCTAGCATCCCAAGAAGGAAACAGGAAATGGTATCTTGACAGCGGATGCTCGAGACACATGACTGGTGATGAATCACAATTCATCATGCTTGATGCTAAGGATGGAGGGATGGTCACCTTTGGAGACAATGGCAAAGGAAAGATCATCGGGATAGGTAACATTGGTATCACTCCCTCCAAATACATTGAGAATGTTTTACTAGTTAAAGGTTTAAAGCATAACTTACTTAGCATTAGTCAATTCTGTGATAAAGGGTATAAAGTAAGTTTTGAATCATCTGTTTGCGTTGTGACAAGTCCTATTAACGATGGCATTAAATTTATAGGACATAGGCATGGCAATGTTTATATGGTAGACTTGAATGATTTAACTAAATTAGACATGCAATGCCTAGTTTCCTTAAGTGCTAAAATAAATGAGACTAGTTGGCTGTGGCATCGTAGACTTGCACATATTAGCATGCATTCTCTTTCAAAATTAATTAAAAAGGATTTAGTTCTCAGTTTGCCAAAACTGAATTTTGAAAAGGATAGAATTTGTGATGCAGGCCAATTAGGCAAACAAACTAGAGTTTCATTTAAATCCAAAAACACTATTTCAACTTCTAGACCTTTAGAGCTCTTACATATGGATTTATTTGGACCAACTAGAACCACTAGTCTAGGAGGAAAACGATATGGATTTGTAATAATTGATGATTACTCTCGTTTTACTTGGGTTTTCTTTTTAGCTCACAAAAATGAAACTTTTCAAATTTTCACTAAATTTCATCGAAAAGTCACTAATGAAAAAGGATTTTCAATTCAAAATATTAGAAGTGATCATGGAACAGAATTTGAAAATCAAGACTTTGAAAATTTTTGTGATGAAAATGGAATTGGCCATAACTTCTCTGCTCCTAGGACACCTCAACAAAATGGGGTAGTTGAAAGGAAAAATAGAACCTTAGAAGAAATGGCCCGTACCATGCTTTGTGAAAGCAACCTTCCAAGATATTTTTGGGCAGAAGCTATTAACATAGCATGTTACATTTTAAATCGTGCTTTAATTAGACAATTTTTAAAGAAAACCCCCTATGAACTTTGGAAAGGAAGAAAATCAAATATTGCATATTTTCATATTTTTGGTTGCCGATATTTTGTATTAAATAATGGCAAAGAAAAACTTAGTAAATTTGATGCAAAATCAGATGAAGTAATCCTTCTAGGTTACTCCTCCACTAGTAAAGCATTTAGAGTGTTCAACAAAAGAACTTTAGTAGTTGAGGAGTCCATACATGTTGTCTTTGATGAATCTAACGATCTTCCTTCAAGGAAGAATGAGGGTGTTGATGATGCAGATCCACTAATAGAAGGTATGAAGGAGATCACTTTGAAAGACTCAGCAACTCCAGAAGACAAGGATCAAGAAGTCAAACAAAATGAGAAAGGTGAAGAAATTTAAGAACAACCTCAAGGTACAAATAACTTATCCAAGGAATGGAGGTATGTTCACAACCACCCTAAGGAGTTAATAATTGGTGATCCTATGCATGGGGTAAAAACACGTTCTTCACTTAGAGATGTACTTAATCATTATGCTTTTGTATCTCAACTTGAACCTAAAACTTTTGAAGAGGCTAAAAATGATCATAACTGGATTAATGCTATGCAAGAGGAACTTAATCAATTTGAAAGAAATAATGTTTGGACCTTAGTATCAAGACCTAAAGATTATTCAATAATTGGAACAAAATGGGTCTTTAGAAACAAGTTAGATGAGCATGGAAATGTAATTAGAAATAAAGCAAGACTGGTTGCTAAGGGATATAATCAAGAAGAAGGAATTGATTTTGATGAAACCTTTGCACCTGTTACTAGATTAGAAGCCATTAGACTTCTACTTGCTTATGCTTGCTTTATGAAATTCAAACTATTTCAAATGGATGTTAAAAGTGCATTTTTAAATGGATATATTTCTGAAGAAGTATATGTAGAACAACCCCCTGGATTTGAAAATCATGTCTTTAGATTAAATAAAGCTTTATATGGTCTAAAACAAGTACCTAGAGCATGGTATGAAAGGCTAAGCAAATTTCTACTAAATAATGGTTTCTCAAGAGGCAATGTAGATACAACCCTATTTATTAAAAAAAATCAAAATGATATGCTAATTATACAAATTTATGTTGATGACATAATTTTTGGGTCTACTAATGAATCCCTTTGTCAAGACTTTGCTAAGCTTATGCAGGGAGAGTTCGAGATGAGCATGATGGGAGAACTCACCTTCTTTCTCGGACTCCAAATTAAACAATCAAAAGAGGGAATCTCCATCACCCAAAGCAAGTACACCAAGGAACTACTCAAAAGATTTGGAATGGAGAACTGCAAACCAATTGGCACACCAATGAGTCCCTCAAGTAAGCTTGACAAGGATGATGAAGGTAAAAGCGTAGACTTAAAATACTACAGAGGTATAATTGGCTCATTATTGTATTTAACTGCAAGTAGGCCTGATATCATGTTTAGTGTTTGCTTATGTGCAAGATATCAATCTAATCCTAAGGAATCTCATTTGAATGCTGTTAAAAGAATCCTTAGATACTTAAATGGTACACAAACTATAGGGTTATGGTACTCTAAAGACTCACAAATTAATTTGTTAGGATATTCTGATGCTGATTTTGCTGGATGTAAATTAGATAGAAAAAGCACAAGTGGAACTTGCCAATTTCTTGGAGTAAATCTAATCTCATGGTTTAGCAAGAAACAAAATTCGGTGGCACTGTCTACGGCTGAGGCCGAATACATTACAGCCGAAAGTTGTTGTGCTCAAATCTTGTGGATTAAGCAACAACTCGAAGATTTTGGAATCAAACTTAATGAAACACCAATAAAATGTGATAATACAAGTGCCATAAATCTATCTAAAAATCCAATACAACACTCAAGATCTAAACATATTGAAATAAGACATCATTTCATAAGAGAACATGTTCAAAACAAAAATATAATTCTTGAATATGTTTGCACTGAAAATCAATTAGCCGATATCTTTACAAAGGCCCTTAGTGAGGATAGATTCTGTGAAATTAGGAGAAATCTAGGAGTTCTAGATCCATTTGTCTGAAATTTCTCAATTTCTAAAGAATAGATGTCAAAAACTCTTAGAGCTCAATTTTCAACATCTATCCTGGTCCCAAAAGCTTAGATTTATCACTCTAAAAACTTATCTTTGAGCAAAATTCCTACTCCCAAAATTTCGAATTTTTTTGGAATTTATTTGTATTTTTCCTGAATTTTTGAACTTCATGAGTCGACCCCCATGAGTCGACTCAATGGCAAACTTGTAAATCCCACCAACTTCCATCGGGTTCATTGTTTTTAAACGGGAAACCCTGTTCGTGAGACGACTCATCTTCTCATCATCTTTCTTCCGAAAGCCGTCCTCTCCAACTCTTCTTGCTCCAAATCCAAGGATCAATTCTGAGGTAATTCTCCCTCCTTCTCTCCACCAAAAATTGCCTCCTTGAAAAGGATTTTTCTGTGCTTTCTCGCAGTGATTGGCGCGGGTGGAACGTGCCCTAGAACTTCACCGTTCATTCAAAATTCACTTCTTTTCTCCATCAAAATTCTTCTTTACTCTTTTGTGATCCCTCCTCCTCTGAATTCAAGTCTTCTTGTCTGCTACTTTTTGGATATGGCTCCAAAGATGAAACTTTCCCAAAGAAGGAAATCAATCCGAGAGCCTGAGGAAATTGTTCGAAAGAAAAGGCATGCTCAGTCTTCCAGTATTTCGATCCAGTTTCAGTACCTGCTCAAGGTCCCTCTCAATCCTCCATAAGCCCCAGTGTAAATCCTCTTTCTGATAGAAAAGTAGAAACCGGGAAAAATATAGATTTTCGGTTCTTTGAGAAAGAAGGCTTTACTTTTGCTACCAAGATCAAAAATCAAGGATGGGAACTTTATTGCTCTCTTAAGGAAGTCACCTATGTTGATCTAGTCAGAGAGTTCTACCAGAACCTAAATTATGGAAATGGGTCAGTGACTTCAACTGACAAAGGGATTGACATATGCTTGGATTCTCGGATATTGGGAGAAATACTTCAGTTGCCTAGTGAAGGATACTCATATATGGAACTCCCAATTAAAGAAGAAGGGATCAGAATTATCTTAGGAGAAGCTTTTTCAGGAAGTTTAAACAGATTGGAAGCAAAGCTACTGTCCATTGAGATGAGGGTCCTGCATCAGATTGTAACAAAACTCTTCTTTCCTAGGAGTGGTAGACATGACTTACTATCTGGCAGAGATGTATGTGTCATGTTTCATATCATCACTCAGACCCCCCTAAACCTCCCTGCACTTATGATAGAGGCCATGAGAGAAACTTTGAATAGATCCAAGGCACACTTGCCTTATGGTATGGCCCTTACTAGAGTTTTTAGGAGGTTTGGAGTTAGCTGTAAGGGGGAGACACCTACCAAGCTCTCACATGTGGACACTTTCAACCAACACAGCCTGCACCGAATGAGAATTACAAAGACTGTTGGTGGTTGGATCAAGGGCTCTGAAGAAAGAGCTGAGGAGAGAGCTGAGGAAAGAACTGAAGACAGAACTGAAGGCAGAATAGAAGAAGAAGGTCCATCTTCTCCTGTACATGACTTCAGGGCAGCATCACCAGATATACAGTTCATTCCTGATACTGAGGCTGGCCCTTCGGAGTTTACTAGGATGCCCACACCAGTGTATCAGTCAGAGAGCAGAGCACCTCCATCAGAGTTCAGACTGGCTGACGATCAGATCGAGCATATTTCACAGCGTGTGGCTTCTTTGCTGTCTAGCCAGTGGAGTAGTACTTTTTTTGTACCTGGAGCTACTTCTTCTGATCAGACCATTACTCCCCACATCTTCACTGTGTTTCAGATGATTTCAGATCAGTCCGTCAGGATACAGCAGCTTGAGGACACAGTCTGGAGACTGACTGGCAGAGTTCTTGACTTGCAGGGGCAAGTCCTTGCATTGGCCCATCCCCAGCCACAGGAGTCTACTATTGAGGTCACAGACCTCACTGCAGAGGCTGGCAGGCTCAGAGGAGCACTAGAGGTGGATATGAGCTACTGAGGAAAGAGATCCGAGGATCGAGTGAGCATGCTACCACCCAGTTCACTGCTCTACTTCAATCTGTTTCCAGAGCACTGAACGTACTTGATTCTATTAGACTCATGGTATCAGCCCTAGCATCTCAGCATTCTCAGCCACCCAGTTCATCTCGCCCTCCTACTCATGGCAGAGGCAGACGGGGTAGAGGACGCACTTCTGATCCATCATCTCCTCACCCTATATCTGATGACTCCGATCATTGACTTATCTTGATCTTTACTAGGTCCTAGGAGTTAGTATCTTGTTCTAGGATCTATACCTTGGGGCCATGTATTGACATTTAGCTGGTTGAATTTTATGTATTGAAACAATTATGATATTAATGGAATCATCTTTTACCTATATTTCTACCTCTTTGTAATGATCATATTTTGGTTATATATTTTCTTCTTGTTGAAATATTGTCTTCTCCTTGTTGTTATTTGCTGTTGATAATTGCTATATTAAGGGGGAGCAAACATCTGTGAAAAACTCTAAAGAAGAAGAAATTAAAGAATATTTCAGAAAAAGAAAAGAAAGAGTTAACTATGTTTGATGATGTCAAAAAGGGAGAGAAATTAAACAAAAATAAAAATTGAAATTAGACAAAAAGCAAAATCCTAAATTATGAGAAAAAGGGGGAGAAATTAAACAAAAACAAAGATTGGAGAAATTAAAACAAATATTGGAGATATTAAAACAAATATTGAAGAAATTAAACAAATATTAGAGAAATTAAACAAAAACAAATATTGGAGAAATTAAAACAAATATTGAAGAAATTAAACAAATATTGGAGAAATTAGACAAAAACAAGGATTGAAAGATTAAACAAAACTTTGAGAAATTTTGGTATCAAAATTTGGTATCAGACAGAACTTAAACAAAAAGTCATCCATCAAAAGCAAAATCATGAATACAATGCAAATAAGTTTTTTTTTATGCTCTGATATATTTCAAAATTCAAACTTGCTTTTGAAATTTTACTCACCTTGATACATCTTAAGAAATTTGTTTTACTCTGATACATCCTACAATTTCTTTTAACTTGCTCTGATACATGATAAAATTTAATCCGATACAGTGTGAAGGTTTCTCTGATAAATTATAACATTTGATCCGATAACAGTGTGAGAAAGTTTCTCTTATATATTATAACATTTGCTCTAATACAGTGTAAAATTTTCTCTGAAATTTGTTCTGATACAATGTAAAATTTACTCTGACATTTGCTCTAATACAGTGTGAAATTTTCTCTGAAATTTATTCTGATACAATGAGAAATTTACTCTGACATTTGCTCTAATACAGTGTGAAATTTTCTCTGATATATTATAAAATTTTCTTGCTCTGATACATTGTAAAATCTTTTCTGATATAATTATTTTTCTTACTCTGATACATAGAAAAAGTTATTTATCTTCTCTTGCTCTGATATATCTTGAACTCAAAATGATCTAATACCCTTTTCAAATCTTTAAGAAAATGGACAATCTATTTTTGCATTTATATTACATGCCAAAAGAATCATACTCTTTTCAAGCATATACACCTATAATGGATTCTTTTGAAATTAATGCATTAACATAAGTATTTTTGTTCAAATATTTTGTCATCATCAAAAAGGGGGAGATTGTTGCTCCTAGATTGATTTTGATGATCACAAAGCAGATTGAAGGGATACAAATAATTTTAAAATAAAAAAGTCCTTATGCTCTTCAAGGGCAAAATCATAATTTCACTAAAATCCTAATTTGATAGTACCATTTGGTAGAACAAATGATTTGAAATCTATTGGTGAAAATTTTATTGTGTTTGGACTTATATTTTTGAAGTTATGAAGGTTTGAAGTGCATGAGTCGACTCATGAGTCAACTCATGGCACTGTGAGCTGATTGGCACGCAAAAATTCTCCTTGGCACGCTAGTTTTCTGGCTTGGCACGACCTGTGAGTCGACTCATGAGTCGACCCACAAGGCATGAGTCGACTCATGAGTCGACCCCTGCTAATTTGAGCCAAGAATTTCCAGAAACGCATTCTCTGGTTTTTGCAACAGAGGTCGACTCATGAGTCGACCCCTGAAGCATGAGTCGACTCATGAGTCGACCCCTGCGACGGGAATTGTCAGCAACGGCTATTTTTTTGCCCATTTTAATTGCCATTTATGCTTCCTAAAAATCCTCTAACAGCTCTTTATCTACCTAAATTGTTTTCTCTTGCTTCTAATGCTACAAAATGCTTTAAATGATGAAAGAAATTACAGATTAAATAGCGGATCAAACGTGAAATCAAAACAGTAGAGAAGAAGAGAAGAATAGAAGAGAGGATCCGAAATTTGCAAGAAAAAGCCTGAGATCAACGAAAAATCCAAAGAGAAAAAGAGAGAGGATCCACAATATACCAGAGAGATTGTGAAAGAGAAAAGCAAGATCTTTCAAGGAGAGAATTCTTCACGCCTATTGTTTCAACCTTGATCTAGAGATTGTTCAAAGCTTTCAAGAGATCTTCAATCAACAATCAACCTCTTCTCAAGCATTCAAGCGTTCATCCACTTTGAGAAAATCTGAAAAAAGGGTTCTTCATTTGAGTAAAGCTTTTATTGTTATATTTGCTCATTTAAGGAGCTGTTATTGTATTAATCTGTGCTCTAAATTTTCTAACTCTTTGTGAGTTTTTGTTCTTGTGTTTGGAGGATTTCCAAAACAAGGAAAGGTTGATCCGAACCTGAAATCGAAGTATTTTGGGTTTACTTGTACCCGGAAAACAAGTGTTCTAGCTTGGGATAGCTAGTGTCGGAGTTTCCGACGTTTTGTATTCGGGTTGAATACAAAGGATAGTGGATTAAAATTCCCAAGTGGGATCTTGGAGAGTGGATGTAGGTGCAAGGTTAGCACCGAACCACTATAAATCCTTGTGTTTGTGGTGTGCTTTATCGCTTTATCTTATTTCTTTATTATATCCTTGCAATACTGCTTTAGGTAATTAATATTGATTTAAAGCCATTGTTTTGTTCTTCATAAGTTATCTGTTGGGCTTAAAATTTTTAGAAACCCAATTCACCCCCCCCCCTCTTGGGTTGCATAGCTGGGCAACAGCAACCTTCCAAGATATTTTTGGGCGGAAGCAATTAACACAGCATGTTACATTTTAAATCGTGCTTTAATTAGACAATTTTTAAAGAAAACCCCCTATGAACTTTAGAAAGGAAGAAAACCAAATATTGCATATTTTCATGTTTTTGGTTGCCGATGTTTTGTATTAAATAATGGCAAAGAAAAACTTGGTAAATTTGATGCAAAATCAGATGAAGCAATCTTTCTAGGTTACTCCTCCACTAGTAAAGCATTTAGAGTTTTCAATAAAAGAACCTTAGTAGTTGAGGAGTCCATACATGTTGTTTTTGATGAATCTAACGATCTTCCTTCAAGGAAGAATGAGGGTGTTGATAATGCAGATCCACTAATAGAAGGTATGAAGGAGATCACTCTGAAAGATTCAACAACTCCAGAAGACAAGGATCAAGAAGACGAACAAAATGAGAGAGGTGAAGAAACTCAAGAACAACCTTAAGGTACAAATGACCTACCCAAGGAATGGAGGTATGTTCACAACCACCCTAAGGAGTTAATTATTGGTGATCCTATGCATGGGGTAAAAATCCGTTCTTCACTTAGAGATGTAGTTAATCATTGTGCTTTTGTATCTCAACTTGAACCTAAAACTTTTGAAGAAGCTGAAAATGATCATAACTGGATTAATGCAATGCAAGAGGAACTTAATCAATTTGAAAGAAATAATGTTTGGACCTTAGTATCTAGACCTAAAGGTTATTCAATAATTGGCACAAAATGGGTCTTTAGAAACAAATTAGATGAGCATGGAAATGTAATTAGAAATAAAGCAAGACTGGTTGCTAAGGGATATAATCAAGAAGAAGGAATTGATTTTGATGAAACCTTTGCACCTGTTGCTAGATTAGAAGCTATTAGACTTCTACTTGCATATGCTTGCTTTATGAAATTCAAATTATTTCAAATGGATGTTAAAAGTGTATTTTTAAATGGATATATTGCTGAAGAAGTATATGTAGAACAACCCCCTGGATTTGAAAATCATGCTTTTCCTAATCATGTCTTTAGATTAAATAAAGCTTTATATGGATTAAAACAAGCACCTAGAGCATGGTATGAAAGGCTAAGCAAATTTCTACTAAATAATGGTTTCACAAGAGGTAATGTAGATACAACCCTATTTATTAAAAGAAATCAAAATGATATGCTAATTATACAAATTTATGTTGATGACATAATTTTTGGGTCTACTAATGAATTTCTTTGTCAAGACTTTGCTAAGCTTATGCAGGGGGAGTTCGAGATGAGCATGATGGGAGAACTCACCTTCTTCCTCGGACTCCAAATCAAATAATCAAAAGAGGGAATCTCCATCACCCAAAGCAAGTACACCAAGAAACTACTCAAAAGATTTGGAATGGAGAACTGCAAACCAATTGGCACACCAATGAGTCCCTCATGTAAGCTTGACAAGGATAATGAAGGTAAATGTGTAAACTTAAAATACTATAGAGGTATGATTGGCTCATTATTATATTTAACTGCAAGTAGGCCTGATATCATGTTTAGTGTTTGCTTATGTGCTAGATATCAATCTAATCCTAAAGAATCTCATTTGAATGCTGTTAAAAGAATTCTTAGATACTTAAATGGTACTCAAACTCTAGGGTTATGGTACTCTAAGGACTCACAAATTAATTTATTAGGATATTCAGATGCTGATTTTGCTGGATATAAATTAGATAGAAAAAGCACAAGTGAAACTTGCCAATTTCTTGGAGTTAATCTAATCTCATGGTTTAGCAAGAAACAAAATTCGGTAGCACTGTCTACGGCTGAGGTTGAATACATTGCAGCCGGAAGTTGTTGTGCTCAAATCCTGTGGATTAAGCAACAACTCGAAGACTTTGGAATCAAACTTAATGAAACACCAATAAGATGTGACAACACAAGTGCCATAAATCTATCTAAAAATCCAATTCAACACTCAAGATCCAAACATATTGAAATAAGACATCATTTTATAAGAGAACATGTTCAAAACAAAAATATAATTCTTGAATATGTTTGTACTGAAAATCAATTAGCTGATATCTTTACAAAGGCTCTTAGTGAGGATAGATTCTGTGAAATTAGGAGAAATCTAGGAATTCTAGATCCATATGTCTACAATTTCTCAATTTCCAAGAATTGATGTCAAATATTCTTAGAGCTCAATTTCTAATATCTATCCTGGTCCCAAAAGCTCAAGTTTATCATTCTAAAAACTTATCTTTGAGCAAAGCTCCTTCTTCCAAAATTTCAAATTTTTTTGGAATTTATTCATATTTTTTCTGATTTTCTGAATTTCATGAGTCGACCCCCATGAGTCGACTCAATGGCAAACTTGTAAATCCCACCAACTTCCAACGGGTTCATTGTTTTTATACTGGATCCCTGTTCGTGAGACGACTCATCTTCTCATCGTCCCCCTTCCAAAAGCCGTCTTCTCCAACTCTTTTTGTTCCAAATCCAAGGATCAAATTCGAAGCAATTCTCCCTCCTCTCCACCAAAAATCGCCACCTTAGAAAGGGATTTTTTGTGCTTTCTCGCATTGCTTGGCGCGGTTGGAACGTGCCCTAGCACTTTACCGAACTTCCAAAATTCACTTCTTTTCTCCACCAAAATCCTTCTTTACTCTCTTGTGATCCCTCCTCCACTCAATTCAAGTCTTCTTGTCTGCTACTTTATTGAATATGGCTCCGAAGATGAAACTTCTCCAAAGAAGAAAGTCAATCCGTGAGCCTGAAGAAATTGTCCGAAAGAAAAGACATGCTCAGTCTTCAACTGCTCCCACTCCAGTTTCAGTACCTGCTCAAGGTCCCTCTCAATCCCTCCAAAGCACCAGTAAGAATCCTCTTTCCGATAGAAAAGTCGAAACCGGAAAAAATATAGATTTTCGGTTCTTTGAGAAAGAGGGCTTTACTCTTGCAAGTAAGATTAAAAATCAAGGATGGAAACTCTACTGCTCCCTTAAGGAAGTCACCTATGTTGACCTAGTCAGAGAATTCTACCAGAATCTACTTTATGGAAGTGGGTCAGTGACTTCAACAGTCAAGGGAATTGATATCTGCTTGGATTCTAGGATATTGGGAGAAATACTTCAGTTGCCTAGTGAAGGATACTCATATATGGAACTCCCAGTAAAAGAAGAGGGGATCAGAATTATTCTAGGAGAAACCTATTCAGGAAGTTTAAATAAATTGGAAGCAAAGATTTTGTCCATTGAGATGAGGGTCCTGCATCAGATGGTAACAAAGCTCTTCTTTCCTAAGAGTGGTAGACATGACTTACTTTCCAGCAGAGATGTATGTGTCATATTTCATGTCATCACTCAGACCCCCCTGAACCTCCCTGCACTTATGATAGAGGCCATGAGAGAAACTTTGAACAGATCCAAGGCACACTTGCCTTATGGTATGGCCCTTACTAGAGTATTTAGGAGGTTTGGAGTTAGCTGTGAGGGGGAGGCTGCTACTAAGCTCTCTCATGTGGACACTTTCAACCAACACACCCTGCACCGAATGGGATTTATAAAGACTGATGGTGGTTGGATCAAGGGATCTGAGGAGAGAACTGAAGAGAAAACTGAAGAGAGAGTAGAAGAAGAAGGTCCATCATCTCCTGTCCATGACTTCAGGGCAGCATCACCAGTTATCCAGTTCATTCCTGATACAGAGGCTGGCCCTTCAGAGTTTACTAGGATGTCCACACCAGTGTATCAGCCAGAGAGCAGAGCACCTCATTCAGAGTTCAGACTGGCTGACGATCAGATCGAGCATATTTCACGGCGTGTGGCTTCTTTGCTGTCTAGTCAGTGGAGTAGTACTTCTTTTGCATCAGGAGCCACCTCTTCTGATCAGACCATGACTCCCCACATCTCCACTGTATTTCAGATGATATCAGATCAGTCCATCCGAATCCAGCAGCTTGAGGACACAGTCTGGAGACTGACTGGCAAAGTTCTTGACTTGCAAGGGCAAGTCCTTGCTTTGGTCCATCCCAAGCCACAGGAGTCAGCTATTGAGGTCACAGACCTCACTGCAGAGGCTGGCAGGCTCAGAGGAGCTCTAAAAGGTGGATATGAATTACTGAGGAAAGAGATCCGAGGATCGAGTGAGCATGCTACCACTCAGTTCACTGCTCTACTTCAATCTGTTTTCAGAGCACTGAACGTACTTGATTCTATCAGACTCACCCTTTCTGTTTAGTCCTTAGCATCTCAGCGTACTCAGCCTCCCAGTTCATCTCGTTCTCCTGCTCGTGCCAGAGGCAGACGGGGTAGAGGATGCACTTCTGATCCGTCAGCTTCTCATACCATATCTGATGACTCCGATCCATGATTTGTCTTGATCATTACTAGGTCCTAGGAGTTAGTGTCTTGTTCTAGGATCTGAATTTTGGGGTCATGTATTGACAATTAGCTAGTTGACTTTTATGTTAAGAACTATGTAATGAAACAATTATGGTTTTAATGGAATCATCTTTTACTTATATTTCTACCTTTTGTAATGATGTTGATCATATTTTGGTTATATATATTCTCCTTGTTGAAATATTGTCTTCTCTTTGTTGTTGTTTGCTGTTGATAATTACTATATTAAGGGGGAGCAAACATCTGTGATAAACTCTAAAAGGGGAGAAATTAAAGAATGTTTCAGAAAAAGGAAGAGTTAACCATATTTGATGATGTCAAAAAGGGGGAGAAAATAAAAATTGGAGAAATTAAACAAAAATTAGAGAAATTAAACAAAAATTTGAGAAATTAAACAAAAATTTGAGAAATTAAACAAAAATTTGAGAAATTAAACAAAAATTTGAGAAATTTGGTATCAGACAGAAATTAAACTAAAAGCCATCCAAAGCAAAACTATAAATTATGAGCAATTAAAGAAAAATTATGAGCAATTAAAGAAAAAGCAATCAAAACTACAAATTATGGGAAATTAATGAATGAATTGAAAATTTAAAGAACAATATCAAAAATACAATGCTTTACATATGCTCACCTTGATACATCTTAAGAAATTTAACTCACTCTGATACACCCTAAAATTTCTTTTAACTTGCTCTGATACATTATAAAATTTGCTCTGATACAGTGTAAAATTTTCTCTGATACATTGTAAAATCTTTACTGATAACATTGTAAAAATTATTTTTCTTGCACTGATACATTGCAAAATTTATTTCTTTTCTCTTGCTCTGATATATCTTAAACTCAAAATGAGCTAATACACTTTCAAAATCAACTCGTAACCATACTTTGGCACACATAATTTTTTAGCATATAAGTATTTTTTTGCTCTGATGCTAAAACTAAAATCAAATGAGAATGAAATTTTTAAAATACAGCTCAATCTGATAACAAAAACAAGTTTTTCGCTCTAACACCAAAATCACATAATCAAATGAGCATATCTTCAAATCCTTAAGCAAATGGACAAATTATTTTTGTATATGACCATTTATATTACATGCCAAAAGAATCATACTCTTTTCAAGAATATACACCTATAATGCATTCTTTTGAAATTAGTGATTCACATAAATATTTTTGTTCAAATGTTTTGTCATCATCAAAAAGGGGAAGATTGTTGCTCCTAGATTGATTTTGATGGTTACAAAGCAGATTGAAAGGATACAAATAATTTTAAATTGAAAAAGTCTTTATGCTCTTCAAGGGCAAAATTATAATTTTACTAAAATCCTGATTTGATAGTATCAATTGATAGAACAAATGATTTGTAAACTATTGGTGAAAATTTTATTGTTTTTGGACTTATATTTTTGAAGTTATGAAGGTTTGAAGTGCATGAGTCGACTCATGAGTCGACTCATGGCACTATGAGCTGACTGGCACGCAAAAAATTTCCATGGCACGCTGGATTTTTGGCTTGACACGACCTGTGAGTCGACTCATGAGTCGACCCACAAGGCATGAGTCGACTCATGAGTCGATCTCTGCTGATTTCGACCAAAAAATCCAGAAATTCATGTTTCTGGTCTTTGCAACAGAAGTCGACTCATGAGTCGACTCCTGAAGCATGAGTCGACTCATGAGTCGACCCCTGCGACGGAAAATGTCAGCAACGGCTATTTTTTTACCCATTTTAATTGCCTTTTATGCTTCCTAAAAATGCTCTAACGGCTCTTTTTCTGCCTAATATATTTTCTCTTGCTTCTAATGCTATAAAATGTTTCAAATGGTGAAAGAAATTGCAGATCAATCGATAGATCAAACGAGAGATCAAATTCATTGAGAGGATCCAAAAGATATATGCGAAGTGATCAAAGAATATTTGAAAGAAAAAGAAAAGAGGATCCAAAATCCACACGAGAGATTGTGAAAGAGATTCAAGAGCATTCAAAGAGTGGATTTGTCACGCCTATTGTTTCAACCTTGATCTAGAGATCTTTCAAAGCCTTCAAGAGATCTTCAATCAACGATCATCTTCTTCTCAAGCATTCATTCAAGCGTTCATCCATCTTGAGAAAATTTAAAAAGGGTTTCTTCATTTGAGTAAAGTATTTTTATTGTTATATTCGCTCATTTAAGGAGCTGTTATTGTATTAATTTGTGCTCTAAATTTTCTTACTCTTGTAAGTAATTGTTCTTGTTTTTGGAGGATTTCCAAAACAAGGAAAGGTTGATCCGAACCTGAAATCGGAGTGTTTTGGGTTTACTTGTATCCGAGAAAATAAGTAGACTAGCTTGGGATAGCTAGTGTCAGAGTTTCCGACGTTTGTATTCGGATTGAATACAAGTATAGTGGATTGAAAATTCCCAAGTAGGAGCTTGGGGAGTGGATGTAGGTGCAAGGTTGGCACCGAACCACTATAAATCCTTGTGTTTGTGGTGTGCTTTATTGTTTATCTTTATTTTTTTATTTTATCCTTGCATTCTTGCTTTAGGTAATTAATATTGAAATAAAATCTTTGTCTTGTTCATCATAAGTAATTAATTAAGCCTAAACTTGTTAGAAACCCAATTCACCCCCCCTCTTGGGTTGCATAGCTGGGCAACAAAACTTTTTCAAAATTATGATTTTATAATGGAAAATATTAATTAATCTAATTAATTAACATATATTTATCCTACACTAGGATCTAAATATGATATACAGCATGCATGCATTTAAATTTGAAATTCGAATTTGAACAGTAAACACTTTACTGTAATATGTTCAGAACACAATACCTTTATGCGGGTAGTCGATCTCTACAATCTGATCACCGTCGGAAGGCTCTGATCACTACAATATAGTCACACAGTATGTCTGACCTCTGTGGATCATCCACACGAGGCTCCCGGTCTGATCGGCTCCTCACGAGTGCTAGCTCGTTGTAAAGCCCTTTTGACGGCCGATGCTGATCGAACTCCTTCGATTGATGTTTGTCAATTTCACAGATGCTCTAGATCATCAATAAATATGCTTGAGAGGTAGAAGATACTCTTCCTTGAATTTGGTGAGCTCACGACACTCGTAGCTCACTAACTCACTTCTCGAACCCCAGGCTGAAACCTAGGGAACACACTGAAAACCCTGCGCCCAATTTTCTTTCTTTTCTTTCTTTTTCTCTCGAAAGTTTTAGACTTTCCACTCATGCACAAGAGTTTCTCACGCCCCACTTTCTCTCTTTGAATTTTTTTATTTATGCCCCACCTCTCTATCTCTTTTAAAATAGTTCAAAATGTGTCTTATCCGCGTGAGAGGATAAAGATAAGTTGTTATATATTTGAATTCAAATCAAATTTGAATTCAAATGAAAACCAACTCATCCCTATCCACTTGGGTGTGAGAAGATAAGGGGTGTGGCTTCATTTGTGCATGGAGTGTTTTCATGAGAAATATTTTCTCATGTAAAATACGGGGTGCTAAAGAAGATAAGGATATGACGCAAGGATTGGTTGCTCATTCAAATTCAAACTTTCTTTTGAATTTGAATGACCAACCAATCATCCTTATCCACCCATAAGGTGCACAAAAGTGGGGCGTGAGAAGGCCTTTGCATGAGGAAAAATTCACGAGAAGTTCCTTCTCGTGAATTCAAATGGGCGCAGATATGTGAGGTGGCATAGGGAGTTAAATTCAAAAGTTGGTTTCATCCAAATTGAACCAACCTAATCAAAATAGGTTAAGCACAATTAGACTAAGTTAAACTCAACTTAATTAGGCTTAATTAGACTCAATAAAATCCTAATCAAATCAGGAATTGACTAAGCCCAACCCCTGATCAAATCAGGGACCAAACCATCTCGACGATTAGGTCAACTCTTAACCTAATCGGGTCAAACCCAACTGAATCCAATTCAATTGGACTTGATCCAAAAATAATCACTCAATCAAATTGAGTTAATTAGTGATCAAATCACTAATTAAATCTCTCATAAATATTGAGTCCAAATTCGATGGGCAATCGGGTATCAAAGTCCATCAATATGAAACCTTGATCGAAGAGTCCCAAACCAGTGGGACTCTTGACCCCGGTACCCAAAATGTGTGGGACTTGTGATCAGAGAATTTTGATTCTCAATCATAGAGTCCTAAACATGTAGGACTCATAGTTCACAAACATTAAGACTCTTCATCAGCCATCAGATCAGATAGGAACCTCTAATGTGTGTGACCCTGCAGGTTCGAACCTAAGCTGGTAGCACAGGAACCAATTCCTGTACTAATCGAAGTGACCATCTAGCAATGGTACCCGACATTCAGATAGGTCGAATAGTCATAATCGCAATACTCAGAACCTACGTGAATATGGTTACTGTATAATTCATCTCTTTTGACCCCTGTGTTTAGGATGACTCAGGGTTAAACTTTCAACCCTGATTAGATCATCCGAGTCGTCCTCAACTCAATCAGTCCTGTGACTCCTCACTAGGACTACCCTGGCCAAGGTTTTGCTAAATTGAAATATGACTATACACAGCTCCTGAACTGCAGTGGTCAATCCTATCTTGACACACGCACCGACAAGTCAAGTACTTGACTACACCCAGCAGCCTTCCGTCACTGAATTAAAAATTCAGGTAGTCCAGTGCCTAAGTGTAGTGAGTTGCTTGCAAGTCACCGTGGCGGTCTCAGGTCGGAGGAACATTTATACCCATATCCCATCGGAGCAAATCTTGACAGCAGAGATAGCTCCAGAGTCGGTCACATTCAGTGCAGATGTACCCTTATATCTCACCTGTATGCCATACCAGTATCCCACACTCTTTGGTTAAGTGGACAACCAACCTATATGGCACACAATGACCTATGCTCGATAAACATTGTTGTCCTTGGTAACAACGTATCATTTGGTCACGAACAGATTTAAGGACTAAACGATAAATCCTCCTTTGTCGAGTCTAAATAGTCCTAAGGACTTCACCACAACACAGGAGTTCATTAGAAGATGACAATTTGTGATGAAAAATAACAAAATAATTTTTATTTATTTATAATTTATATACTAATATAACAAAGAGCACAACCATCAACAGACTGACGATTGGCTTTGGGACACTATTCCCAACAGAACTGTCCATGGCCCTTGGGAAGGAGAAGGCCGAACTGCATCGGCTGAAGATTCAGCTGGCCTATGAGCAGCAGACGGTCAAGGATGCCGAGGCAGAGTCTGAGGTTCTAAGGAAGAGGCTTCGGGACTCAGAGGGTAAAAGCCGGCAGTTCCACCAGATGTACCGGGAGATGCTTTTAAGAAAGAAGAAACTGGAAGAAGAAGTCGAAAACTTAAGGCAATCCCTGACAATGGCTGGAACCGAGAGTTCGAAGTTGGAAGAAGCCGAGCTTCCTTAGAGCTTTTTTTACCTTTTGTTCTTCCATGTATTCTTTTCTTTTCTTATCATTTTTTTTTTGGCCTTCCAAGACTTTGTAATGCACACTTTACTAATGAAATGAAAAGGAATTTTCTCATTGCCTTGTCTATTCTTGCTTTGAGTTATTATTTATCGAGCTTCTTTTGTCTTTTGTCTTCCTCGATGTCGACATTGTTTGAAGGTTCCTGATCATCGCTGTGTTGATTTGCCCTTTTTATTCATGACTGAAGATCTTTTCGAGGCCATTCAAGTTTGATGCTTCCTTCCGGTACTCAAGCTTAGGGGCCCAAACTTCTCGTTACCTTAAGAAAGTCGATTTTCTTGGACCAGTGTTGGGTTCCCTCTTAGAGACTGAGGGTTTTTGACAAGAGTCTCCTTCCTCGTTGAGACGAGGTTCCTTGTGTCTTTGATGTAGTTTGTTTTTTCCTTATCACTGGCATAGGTTGTCGCTTTTTCTTTTTCTCTCTCCCCTTTTTTTGTGTTCGAGTGAGGGTTTTCTCTCTGCTCTTAATGGGGTTGTAGGGGTGTAGAGGAGCCGTTGAGGAGGCTTTCCCCCTCATCCAGTCTTGAACAATCAGGTCTTCATTTGTGTCAGGACGAGGTTCTCCTCCTGTTCCTGACACAGTCAATTTTAGCTCATGTTAGGATGAGATTTTCTTCCTATTTCTAATAGAGCTGTGGGGGCACGTATGGGCCATTGCAAGGGCCTCTCCTCCTATCCAGTCTCTAAATAACTGGGCCTTCGCCTTGCTCATGTTAGGACGAGGTTCTCCTCCTGTTTCTAATATGGCTGTGGGGGCGCATAAGGGCCGTTGTAAGGGCCTCTCTCCCCATCTGGTCTCTAAATAATCAGGCCTTCGACCTTGCTCATATTAGGATGAGGTTCTCCTCCTATTCCTAACATAGCTATGGGGGCACATAAGGGCCGTTGTAAGGGCCTCTCCCCCCATCCGGTCTCTAAATAACCAAGCCTTCGACTTTGCTCATGTTAGGACGAGGTTCTCCTCCTGTTTCTAATATGACTGTGGGGGTGCATAAGGGCCATTGTAAGGGCCTCTCCTCCCATCCGGTCTCTAAATAATCGAGCCTTCGACCTTGCTTATGTTAGGATGAGGTTCTCCTCCTGTTCCTAACATGGCTGTAGAAGCGCATAAGGGCCGTTGTAAGGATCTCTCCCCCCATCTGGTCTCTAAATAATCGGGTCTTCGACCTTGCTCATATTAGGATGAGGTTCTCCTCCTCTTTCTAACATGACTGTGAGGGTGCATAAGGGCCATTGTAAGGGCCTCTCTCTCCATCCGATCTCTAAATAACCGGACCTTCGACTTTGCTTATGTTAGGATGAGGTTCTCCTCCTGTTCCTAACATGGCTGTGGGGGCGCATAAGGGCCGTTGCAAGAGCCTCTCCCCCCATTTGGTCTCTAAATAATCAGGCCTTCGTTCGTGTCAGGACGAGGTCCTCCTCTTGTTCCTGACATGCTTAGTTTCAATTGTCTGAAGGAGCTACTTCCTGTCGTTACAAGCTCATGCCAAAAGAAAAGATATGCGAATATGAAAGAAACTTTTATTTAAGATAAAGTTATTGATAATACATTCGTAGATTTTTTGAATCCCATAGTCGCAGAAGTTCTGCTCCCCGTCGGGATCCTCTAGAGATGGTGTTGATGATCCCGATTGGAGGTCGATCTCCAGGCTGTTCCTCCCTCCTTGGCGACTCCAGTTGTGGTAGGGCCCTCAGCCGATCTTTTCTACCTTCAGGCTGACATCAAATGAATCTGTCGAGCCAACCTCATCTGATGAGCTCCTCGATCTCGTCTCAGAGCTGAATATACTCCTTCATGTCATGGCCGTGGTCACAATGATAGAGGTAGAACTTGTTAGGGTTGCGCTTCTCGGGGTGTGTGCACATCCTTTCTGATCTTGGCAGCTGCTCCCTGACCTCCATCAACACTTGAGCTTTTGAAGCATTGAGGGGGGCGTAGCTGTGAAATCTTCCTGGGGGAGAGCTCCATCGAACCCTACGGTCTGAGCTCCTCTGCCTATGAGCTCAGGGGGGAGTTCGGACATGCTTGTGTCCAGAAAGAGTTCGAGAACATGGTCGAGCTTCACTCAGTCCTTTTTCAACTGTGAGCTTGCTGGAGTCACCCACCTACCGCTCCTTCGTGACCTCCTCATCCTTCAGCTTGAAGGCTTCCTCTGCTCGGGCGTATCCTTCGGCCCGAGCCAGCAGATCAGTGAAGTCCCTAGGATACTTCTTTTTCAAAAAAAATAGAAGATCATTCTTTTGAAGACCGCTCTTCAGGGCAGTCATTGCAACTGACTGGTCCAAGTTTCGGACCTCCAATGTGGCAGCGTTAAAATGGTTGACGTAAGTTCAAATAGATTCTTCCTCCTTCTGCTTGATATTAATGAGGGACTCCGAACCTCTCCGGGGATGCCGACTGCTGACGAAATGAGCGACAAACTAGTGGCTCATCTGATCAAAAGAGAAGATAGTACTCAGTTTCAGTGTCGAGTATCAATTTTTTGCTGCTTCCTTCAAGGTGGATGGAAAAGCTCGGCACAGGATGGTGTCTGGCGTGCCATGGAGCAGCATCATTGTCTGAAAGGCCTCCAGGTGGTCAACCGGATCCGAGGTCCCATCGTAGCTCTCAAATTGGGAAAGCTTGAAGTTTGGCGGGATTGGTTCATGCATAATCATTTGAGAGAAAAGAGAGTCAGTACAGATGTCCTCACCGTAAGTAGTGGGAGCATGATGGAGCTCTTCGATCCACCAATTCATCTCCTAGAATCTTTGATCCAGGAGGTCCTCTCGACTGCAAGTCTCGAGGATCTTCTGGTAGAACGGAGGTAGGGACCCTCCAGGGGTGGAATCATGATCGGACGGAGGGCTCTCCACCTTCTGCTTCCCCTTTCTGGGAAAGATAGGGCGACTGGCCCAAGTGGCTCGTCCGGTCGCTAGATTCTGAAACTCTGACGATGCTCTTTCCAGCCGTATAGATGCCTGCGGTTGTTGCGGCTGCTGCTGCATGGCCTGCACTGCTTCGATGAGGCCCCTGACCTGCTGAACCAGCAAGTTGAACTGCTCCATGCTGACTGCCATTGCCGGAGGAGGAGGAGCCTAAGAAATTGGAGATGAGGCCGAAGCTTGCGGGTCTCGTGAGATCTGGCCGCGGAGGCCATGGAACACCTGGTGGATGCCTTTCGGGGAGGCATCAGGTGGAGATCTGGCAGGAGAAGAAGGAGAAAATGTCGAAGAAGATGACCGAAGATAATCCCGTTGAGTACTCCTTTAAGAACAAAGGTACTGCAAAGACACAGCGTCCTTCCTCTAGCGCCAATTCTGTTGGTGCAGAATTCCACCAACGTCAGAGAAGCTGGAGTCGAGGGGATCGCATCCACCATTGGGACCTACAAGAGAAGTCTAAATCAGAGTTGGGGGTGCTCCGGCAAGACCCTTCGATGCTCAAGTCAGTACTCTGCCTCAATAGAAATGGAGGACTTGAATGGGATTTTAGCAGAGTTTCGAGATAGAGTTTAGAGCTTAGAGAAGAACGTATCTGGGGTTCTCTTTTTATAGACGGAGAGCATAACTGATTGATAGTGACGTCTATAACTGCTTGGTAGTGGGCCGTTCGGGGCCACGCAGAGTTTGTTATGAAGAGTAGTGGCATCAGGGGGTCGTTCAGGGCCACGTGGAGTTTGTTATGGAGAGTGAAGTGGTGTCCATTGTCATGACTTGCCATAGAGTGGTGGGGCCACGTGGAATCTGTTACAGAGAGTGGAGTGGGGTAGTGGCCATTGTCACGACTTGCCAGAGAGTTCGGGTCGGATGGCTGAAGCTCGGCTGGGACGTCTAATGGAGTGGACTGGCTCTCCATCTCAGCAGTCTAAGAGAGGCTCGGATGTTTTCGAGGTTGCTGATGAGTCCACTGTTGTCGGGTGTCTTGGGTGCTGATGCTGCAGGCAAAAGTCATCTTCTGTAGAAGCTCGGACGGGGACTTTTTGTTGGAGAAGTCCGACAGGAGTCCGATTGTTAGAGATGTCCATCTGTAATTTGCTCGATGTAGAAGCTCGTCTGTGGACTGTCTGTCAGAGAGGTCCGGTTTCATGAGAAATCTGATAGAGGGTCAACCGATAGTGAAGTTCGGATGGCACTGTGGAAGGTCGAACATTGGAGGAGTTCGAGATTTCATTCTATTGTGGAAGTTCAGATGGAGTCCGACTCTTGTAGGAGTCTGAAAGGAGGCTGCTTATTGTAGAAGCTCGGACAAAGATCGATTGCCGTGGAAGCTCGAATGAAGACTTCTTGTTGTAGAAGCTCGAATGGAGTCCGCTTGCAATAGAAGTTTGGAGTAAAAATCTGGCTGGTGGAGCCCGTCTGTTGTAGAAGTTCGTCTGGGATCCATCCACTATAGAAGTTCGATTGGGATCCGATTCTCGTAGGAGCTTGGATGAAATTCGAAAGGTGGTCGACCACTGTAAAAACTTGGATGGAGTCTGATTACTATAGAAGTCCTGCTGTTGAAAAAGCTCGGACATTGACGAAGTCTGTAAGAAGTTCAGAGTCAAGTCATTTGTGGCCAAAAGAAATTTGGAAGAGATTCGGAGAATAGTCGATCACTGTAGAAAATCGGCTAATAGTGAAGCTCCGAAAGCATTTGGAGTAACCCGATAGATGAATGGAGAAGCTCATTATCAAAGAAGTTCGGATGGTATTATGGAAGCTCGGACAGTCGGGGGAGTTTAGAAAGATGCTGCACAAGGTCGGAAGCCGGAAGAGCCCCGGAAGGGTCGGCCTTTTACGAACTTCGGTTGGGACGATAGTGATATGAAGTATAGGTCATTGTGTGCCATATGCATTGGTTATCCTCGTAACCAAATGGTGTGGAGACATAGGTATGAAATGCGGGTGATATGTAGGAGTACATCATCACTGAATGTGATCAATTGTGGAGTACTCTGTTGTCAAGAGTAGCTTGTGAAGGGTATGGGTATATGTATCCCTCCGATCTGAGATCTCCATGATGACTTGCAAGCAACTCACTGTACTTTGATGGTAGACTAATTGAGTTTCTAGTTCAGTGATGGAAGGTTTTTAGGTATGGTCAAGTACTTATCAAGTCAGTGTATGAGTCAAGATGGAATTGACCTCTCCGAATTAGTAAGAATTAATGTATCAATGTATTTCAATTTAGCAAAATCTTGATCCAGATAATCTATGTAATAGTTTAAAAGATTGAAGTACTATGTGGATGACTTATTTAGGATTGACAGTTAAATCGTAGGTCATCCTCAAGTATTAGGATCAAAGAGATGAATTATACGGTAACCATACACCAATAGGTTCTTGAATGTTGCTTCGCCATCATTCGACCTATCCGGACGTCGGGTCACCATTGCTAGATGGTTACATGGATTGGTTTAAAAATTTATTTTTATACTATCAGCTTAAGTTTGAACCTACGGGGTCACACTCAAAAGAAGTTTCTGACTGATCATGTGGTTGATCAACGATTGAGAATCGTTCAAGGACTTAATCGTCAATTTAATTGATGATTTTATATAAAAATTGTAATAAATTTATTCAGCAATTGTTAGTGAATTAATGAAAGATTAATTAATAATTAAATTACTAATTAACTCAATTTGATTGAGCAAAAAAGATTAAATAAAATCTAATTGAATTAAATTCAATTAGGTTTGATCCGATTATGTTATGAGATAACATAATCGCTAAGGGAGAATTATCTCTGATTTGATCAAGACTTTGGTTCAATCAATTTTTAATTTGATTAAAATTTGATTAAAAATTTATGAATCTAATTAGATTAGATTTTATCTATTTTATTTGGATAAAATTAGATGTGATTTGGTTTGGATTCAAATTAGGAAACCAAGAGTCCATATTGTATTGGACTCTTCCTCCCCTTGTGCCACAATTTTTGATGACATATTTCCTTACATACAAAATTGTTTTGTATAAGAATTTTTCATGCCAAAGAGTTCTTTCCCTTCTCTATCTCATATCCAAATTTGGTTAAAATCTGATTTTATTTGGTATGTTCAAATCTGATTTGAATTGGATACCATATAGATAATGTTTGACATTATCTACAAAAACTTGCCGCCAACTTATTTTTTTCTCCTATGCAATATTTTGAGGAGATTTTTTGTGAAAAAATAGTTGGAGAACTGATTTACTATGAAAAAATATGGGAAGGGGAATCCCATATTTTTTTGGATGTGTTTTGGTATGAAATTGGGAGAGGGTGTGACATCTCTTGAAAGAGTCCAAGATCTCTTGGACTCTTCACCCAATTTTTTACATGCCAATAAAAAGGGGTTTGTTCTTCTCTTTTGTGCATGTAAGAGGCTAGAGAAAAGGGCTTTCATGATGAGAAGTCTTTGGATATGAGTTCATGGTGTGAAAAGAGAAGGAGAGTCTTTTCTCTTTGGGTGTACATAAAAATCTGAATTCTAGATTTTTGGTCCTAAGGGTTTGGGAAGAAAGAATAAATTAAAAAAAAATTATTTTCTTCTTCATCTTTCTTCTACCTCTTCATCTCCTTCAGAAGTCTATTTTTAATTTTTAAAAAAAAATTAGATATTTGAAGAAAAGATCCAGATTAGTCAAGAAGGTCTTCGTGTGAACTAGCATTTTCAAGAAGATCGATCAAATCAGGGCTTCCAGTGGACTTTCCTAGAGATTGGATGCATGTGCAACTGTGAACAACTAGCAAAGATCATATGTACCATATCTCTCAGCAGTGATGATCATTGACCCATGCTCAGGTATCGAGTTCTGAACTCAGTAGGTGTAGATTTAATCTACTACTTACACCATGCATGCAAATTTTATCATGTGATTATTTTAGATTTTATATGCAACATATCATGTCATAGATCCTAGAGTAGGTTGATTTGATGATTAGATCATATGCATGTTAGATTAATTTGATTAATCTCATTGTCTTCCAATTGTAATTTATTCAAAAAGGTTTTGAAATACATGCATGAAATCGTCTATATTTTCTAACATCTGGTGAATCCATAGAATCGGATTTGATTAGATCAAATCTAGAACCCATTGTTCAGACATCATTAAAGAAATCTGATAGAGTATCGCATCCATCGGATAGATACTTCAGTTTCTAGTTTCAGAATGTAATCCTGTTGAACTCGATGAGAACAATAAGGATCTGATCACCTACATGGATGTCATACAGAGGTTCGACTTTGATTAGCAGCTTGGAGCCAAAAGGTTTGAAATAAAATCCATAAAGGTCAATAGTGTATGGACGCTTGTTGATCCACTCGAAGGGGTAAAATCTATAGGGTGTAAGTGGATCTTCAATAGGATCAAAAAGTGTAGATGAGAAGGTGGAGACCTACAAAGCCCATCTGGTTGCCTAAGGACATTGTTAACATTATGGTATTGACCATAACGAGATATTTTCTTTTGTGGCAATGCTAAATATTTTGAAGTTGAAAAAATATATTTTGATAAGTGATCAAAATGTATGGCTTCGTTGAGAATAAAGAAAAACCCTGTAAATACAAATGGGTTGATAGTTCTATGAGTATATTTCTTGTTTTGTATATGAATAAATTTTTTTAATCAAAAATAATATTTTCTACATTACAGGGAATAAAGATTTCACTATTATCATAGTTCTCCATAAAGGACCTTGAAAAAGGCACCCCTCATCCTAGGGATGAAGATCTATAGAGATAGATCTAAGAGGCTGCTTAAGTTATCCTAGTCCAATGTTCATAGAGTGTTTATAAGTAGAATTTATTCTATCATGTACACCATGTATGAGATAGGATATGGTATACTCACTAGGGGTAGTGAGTGGATACTTGCAAGATCCGATTGAGAATCATTGATAGGCCACCCATAAGTATTTAAGAAATACTAAGGACCGATGATTTGGTTATGGAGAATATGACTTAAAATTTATAGAGTATGACTTCAATTTTTAGTTGGACATAATAGCAAGAATGTGTCGGAATATATTTTTATCCTAAATAATAGAGTAATTTTTTAAAAAAGTTTTAAGCAAAAAAATTATAGCCAAATTCAAATAGCGACACTGAATGCATTACAGCATCTGATGTGTGCAAGGAAGCTATGTGTTTGTACAGATTCACTAGCAAGCTAGGAGTGGCACCCTCTAATGATGGTTCTGCTGTATTATATACCATCGGAGCTATAACTTATGCCAAGGAGCTGAAGTTTCATTAGCTTATCAAGCATTTTGCATCGCTACCATCTTATTCAAAAAATCTATTAAGGTGACGTCAATCTTTAGAAGATCGACAGAAAGAAGAACCTGACCAATACATTTACTAAAGTCTGGTATCTAGGAGTTTTGATATGATAAATCGAAGATGGGTATATGATACTATACTGATTGGTTTTAGTCCAAGTGGGAGTTGTTGAAAATTGTATCTTAAAGCCAATCGTTTGATGATTGTGTTAATTATAAATGTATATAAATTGATCAATAATAAGTTATTTAGTCTTTTTCATCATAAAATTATATCTTCTAACAAACTCCTATATTATGATGAAGTCCTTAGGACTACTTAAATTGATAAAAAAAAAATTATCGCATAGTCCTTAAACTGATTCGTGATCAAATGATATGCTATTACTAGGATGATAGCGATATCAAATGTAGATCGTTGTGTACCATATGCATTGATTATCTTCATAAGCAAATGGTGTAGAGCACTGGTATGGCATGCAGATAAAATATAAGAGTACATTATCACTAAATGTGACTAACTACGGAGCACTCTGCTGTCAAGGATAGCTTGCGAAGGATATGGGTATAAATATCCCTCCGATTTGAGATTACCATGGTGATTTGCAAGCAACTCACTATATTTTGGTATCAGACTATCTAAGTTTATAATTTAGAGACAGAAGATTTTTAGGTACAATCAAGTACTTATCAAGTCGGTACATGAGTCAAGATGGGATTGAGCCCTTCGAATTAGTAAGAATTAATATATCAATATATTTTAATTTAGCAAAATCTGAGCTCGAATAATCCATATGATAAATTTAAAAGATTAAAATATAATATGGATGATTTATCTAGGATTGATAGTTAAATCCTAGATCATTCTTGAGCATTAGGGTCAAAGGGATGAATTATATGATAATCATATACCAGCAGGTTCGTTATACTCAAAAGAAGTTTCTAACTGATCATATGGCTAATCAACAATTGAGAATCGTTCAAGGGCTTAATCGTCAATTCGATTAATGATTAACCTTATGTAAAAATTATAATAAATTTATTCACTAATGGTTAGTGAATTAATGAAATATTAATTAGTAATTAGATTATTGATTAGCTCAATTTGATTAAGCAAAGATGATTAAATAAAATTTAATTGAATTAGATTCAATTAGGTTTGACCCAATTAGGTTATGAGATGACCTAATCGCTAAAAGAGAATTATCTCTGATTTGATTAGGACTTTGGTTCAATCAATTCCTAATTTGATTGAGATATGATTAAAATATTATGAACCTAATTAGATTAGATTTCATCTATTTTATTTGGGCTAAATCAGATGTGATTTGATTTAGATTCAAATAAGGAAACCTAAAGTCCATATAGGATTAGACCTCCTTCTCCTATGCGTCATATTTTTTGAAACCATTCTCCATCATGCTGAAAGAGTTTTTGCATGAACTTTTCTCCACACTAAGAAGCCCTCTCACCCTTCTTTCTCACATCTAAATATGGGTGTTATCTAATTTTTATGGAAGGTTCAAATGAAATTTGAATTGGTAACCATAAAAGATAATGTTTGACATTATCTATTAGACCTCCACGCCACTTCCTCTTATTCTTTTTATTTTGTGCAACAACATGGGGGTTTATCATTATGGGAAATCAGATGTTATCTAGTTTTACCATGAAAAAATAACAAAGGGGGCATCCCATATTTGTTTTGGTGTGGGATTTGAAAAGGTGTGACAACACATCAAGAGTCTAAGATCTCTTGGACTCTTCTCCCCTACTCCTTACACGCCATAATAAAAGGGCTTTATTTGTGTGTGTGTGATGACCCAAACCAAAAAAAAAAAATAGGAGAACCAGGAAGAAGACTCCCAATAGGAGTCTTCTTCTCTAATGAAGCCGCAGATCGGGAGTCCTAGGACCACCAGGAGTCCTAGGGCTCTCTATAAAAAGGCTCTCCCCTTCCTAAGAACCCCCCCACCGGTTTTCCTCCCCTCTTTCTCCTTGATTCCTCCGATTGAAGCCGTGACCCTTGTTTCGTGCTCGCTGTGATTTTTAACAGGCGGAACCACCGAAGGCTGAGGTAAGCCTTCCTCTTCTTCCTCTCTTCCCTCTCCTTCTTCTCATGCCTCTGTGCATGACTGCCGATGACGGGTGTCACCGAATTTCATCGAAGAAGGGACCCCTATTCGATCTCTTCTTCCTCTTTGATTTTTCGACATCGGCGATCACTGCCAACCGCCAGTTTTGGCCTCTCTAAACTCATGAGAGTTGCCTCCCTTACCGCCGGCCTTCGCCGTGATGGCCACAGCCCGAATGGCTGATCAGAAGGGAGGGAACTCCGGTCCCCTATTTCGGCCAGGAAAGAGCCCGAGAAAAAAGAAGAAAAAGAGAAAAAAAAAGAAAAAGAAAAAGAAAAAAAAGAGAGAGAGAGAAAGAGAAAGAGAGGGAGACTTTCTCTCTCTACACTCTCTCTCTTAATTTTTTTAGGATTTATAAAAAAATAAAAATAAAAAATATATATATATATATATAAATAAATAATAATAAAAATAATAATAAATCTTGGATGCTGTCATCTAGTCGATCCATGTCTGGACATTAGATTTTAAAAATTTTTATTATTTTTATTTAATAAAATTTTGATCAAAAATATGATATTTGATGTACCAGATTCAGAGAAAGATTTTTCAGACTTCTAGAATCCCTAATTTGGATTTTTTTTAAGGTAAGTAATGTTTTACTTTTATTAAATTTATCTGATAAATTATAAATTTAAATTATATAAATTTATGGCATACTTGTGATTGAAATTATTTATTGAAATTAATTATGATTGAAAATAATTGTTGAAAATTATTTATGATTGAAGATATTTGTTGCAAATTATTATGATGATGTATGATCATAAACAATGATATGATTGATTTACCCGAATATCACTTATTTATATTATTTTTGAAATAATATATGAATTGAAAGATGATATGAATTGACAACCTAACTATGTAAAGGATCCTGCCAATGGGGGTATATACGTTGGCAATTTGATTTATCCTGAGGGTTTATGTCACCAGCGAGACCAGCGACATACTGTCAGAGAGACCAGCAACAAACCGCCAGTGAGACCAGCGGTTTCGAAGGACTTGCTGCCAGATGATTCGTAGCCTACCACAAGAAGATACGCGGTATTATGACCCTGCCACAGAAAAAATATGGTCATAGTCATGGTTGATAAGAAGAAACTTAAGAATTTGATGAATTCAAGATGATAAGCATAATTTGAAATTATGATGAATTAAAATTTTATACATGATTGATAGTGTGATGAATTAAATTATGAATTCATAAATTTATATATTGTTTATGTTATTATTAGTAAACCAATATGTACATTATTATTGCCTGATTTATTTAGTTAAAGTTATACACTGCTTACTGGGCTATTTAGCTCATGATGAGTTTACATTTTCTTTATAGATTCCAGAGAAATTGCATGATACGAAATTTGGTTGGGGGAGTGATTAGAGATGGAGTTGGTTTATTTGATTTAGGATTTTTCTTAGAATTGATGCAAGATTTTCATTTTAAGTGTTGACTTTGTCAGATAATTATTTTTTTTTTTGGACACTGAGTTTTGATTTGTTAATTAAACTAAGGTTTGATTATTAAGACTGAAATTTATTTAACTTTATGTGTATGATGTCATGATGAGAAGCCTTGCATGCTCATAAAAAAAATTTTTTATGAGTATGCGGCGGTTGCCATGACCTTTGACTCATAATCTCAGATCGGGGGCATGACAATTATTATGGTATCAGAGCATAAGTAGATAGATAAAGACATATAGAATAGAATGAGCGAGTGATGGGTAGATATTAGAAAATTTAAAGGGATAGTTATAATGATTATGATCTGACTTGTCTTAAGTAAGTTTATAATTTTATTAAGGATAAGTATCATCTCAAATCTGTCATAGGTCAATATGTCTCCACGACGAATGAGGAATACTCAAGGAGTGGTAGGAGGGACATCAAATCCACTTGGTGATAACACTCCCCATCTGAATAGTGGCACATCTCAACAAGAGGGAATCATTGACCCTACTAGAAATACTTCGATAGTACAGGAAGAGCCGAACATGACTCAACTAATACAAACTCTGATCGGAGTAGTTCAAACACAGCAATAGTTGTTTCAACAACAAGCGCAGCCACGTCAGCATCCTCCACCGACACCTGAACATGGACAACATCTGATGCAGTGAAACAACATCGTCGAGTTTAAAAAGCTAGCTCCTCCAGCCTTCAAAGGGACCATCGAGCCACTGGAAGCTGACAACTGGATTATGAAAATGGAGAAAGCATTCATCGTGCAAGAATGCCATGATGATGAGAAGACTCGCTACACAGCATATCTGTTATAAGGTGAGGCATACAACAGGTGGTGTATACTTGAACAAAAATATGAATACGATGGGATACCACTCACTTGGGAGAGATTTTGAGATGAATTCTTTGACAAGTACTTTCTTCGAAGTGTCAGAATATAGAAAGAGCAGAAGTTCATTCATCTGAAATAAGGGAACAGATCCGTTGCTGAGTATGAAGCTAAATTCATGGAGTTAGCAAAGTTTGTTCTAAGATTAGTTGAGATTGAGCAAGACAGAGTACATAAATTTGAAATGGAACTGAAGATGGAAATTAAAAAATAAGTTGTACCCTATGAGTTCACTACTTATGCCTCAGTTGTGAATAAAGCTCTAATAGTTGTGAATACAGCTCTAATAATTGAGAGGAAAGTTAATGAAGCACATGCAGAGAGAGAATAGAATCAGAAGAAGAGAAATAGATTTGGTGGAACTCAGAAATAAAATCAGAACAATAAGGGTCCAGCAAAGAAGCCAGCAAATGATAAGAACTATGAGAATGAGATGGCTGGATATTCGAGATGTGGCCGAAGAGAGCATGAGTCTGTAAATTGTCCATGAAATACGGGTTCTTATTTTAGCTATGGACAGAAGGGACACAAAATTGCATATTGCCCCCAGAGAAATGAGAATAAATCCACACAAATAAAAGATAGAGGTCAAAAGTCGAAAATCCAAGGAAGGATCTATACACTCACACAACAGGATGCTCAGGCCTCTAATGCTATGGTGACAGATATCATTCCTGTATCTGGTATTTATGCTTCAGTTTTGTTTGATTCTGGTGCTACACACTCCTTTATATCCACTACTTTTATTAAACAACATGATATAGTATGTAAACCTAGGAAAACTAAATTATATGTTGAGACACCAGTAGGTAGTATTTTGAGTACTGAAAGTGTGTGCAAGTCATGTAGTATCAGAATCGGAGAAAGAGAATTACCGACAAATTTGGTGGTCTTAGATATGCACGATTTTGATGTCATTCTAGGAATGGATTGGCTTGCTACTTATCATGCCTCTATGGATTATCATGGAAAGAGAGTGAACTTTCAAATATCGAGAGAATTAACATTCAATTTTGTTGGAAGTATAGAAACCACCCCTCCATGTATTATTTCATTTGTGCAAGCTAGACAGATGCTAAGAAAGGGATGTAGAGGTTATCTAGTATCAATAAAAAATACAGAACATGATGAATTGAGGTTACAGGATATTCCTATCATAAATGAATTTTTAGATGTATTCATTGATGATTTATTCGGACTACCACCAGATAGAGAAATTGAATTTACCATTGAATTAGCATCCAATACCGGTCTGATTTCTAAAGCTCCTTATCGAATGGTCCCCATGGAGTTGAAGGAGTTAAAAGATCAATTACAAGATTTATTGGATAAAGGTTTTATAAGACCTAGTGTGTCTCCTTGGGGAGCTCCAGTCCTGTTTGTAAAAAAGAAAGATGGTAGTATGAGGCTTTGTATCGACTATAGAGAGTTGAATAAGAACACTATCAAAAATAAGTATCCTTTACCTTGAATCGATGATTTGTTTGATCAGTTACAAGGTGCACAAGTTTTTTCAAAAATTGATCTTCGTTCAGGATATCATCAATTAAAAATAAAAGCAGAGGACATACCAAAGACTGTATTTAGAACTCGTTATGGACATTATGAATTTCTAGTGATGCCATTTGGGTTAACTAATGCTCTAGCGGCCTTTATGGATTTAATGAACAGAATATTCAAACCCTATCTTGATAAGTTTGTTGTCGTATTTATTGATGATATCTTGATATATTCAAGAAGCAAATCGAAGCATGAAGAACATTTACGGTGTGTACTGCAAATATTGAGGAAAGAAAAGCTTTATGTCAAATTAAAGAAGTATGAATTTTGGTTGGATAAAATAGTCTTTTTAGGACACATCGTATCTAAAGATGAAATTTTGGTGGATCCAATAAAAGTGAAAGCTGTGATGCGGTGGAACAGACCTACAAATATTTTAGAGATTCAGAGCTTTCTGGGAATAGCAGATTATTACAGATGATTTGTAGAAGGATTCTCCTGCATAGCTACACCTTTGACTCGTCTTACTCAGAAAGGGGTTAAATTCGAGTGGATCAAGGATTGTGAACAGAGTTTTCAAGAGTTAAAACAATGATTAGTTTCAGCCCCTATTCTTACTATACCAACAGGAGATGAAGGTTTCACAATATATAGTGATGCATCTAAAAAGGGACTTGGCTGTGTATTGATGCAACATAGTAAGGTAGTGGCTTACACATCAAGACAATTAAAACCATATGAACAGAATTATCTGACACATGATTTGAAGTTAGCTGCAGTGATTTTTGCCCTGAAAATTTGGAGACATCATTTATACGGTGCGCAGTGTAAAGTGTTTACTGATCATAAGAGTTTGAAGTATATTTTTACATAGAAGGAATTAAACATGAGATAGAGAAGGTGGTTAGAACTGTTGAAAGATTATGATTTAACAATTCATTATCATCTCTAAAAAGCTAATGTTGTCGCTGATGGCCTTAGTAGAAAATCCATGAGGAATTTGGCTATTTTAATTACACATCAAAGTCAATTATTAAAGGACATAAAAAAATTAAAATTAGATATTCGAGTATATGCCTCAATAGTATGATTAGCCAACTTGAGGGTTCAGCCAACACTCATTGAAAGAATTATAGTCACCCAGAATGATGATCCACAATTAACGAAAATAAGAGATTCAGTGGAAGCTGGTGTTCAATCTGAATTCAAGATACATGATGATGGTTCTTTGAGATTCGAAAATAGAATTTGCATACCCAATGATTTGGTACTCAAATAGAAAATACTTCAGGAAGCACATCAGACCGGTTATACAGTTCATCTGGGAGGTACTAAGATGTATAGGGACTTGAAGGAAATGTACTAGTGGAATAATATGAAAAGAGAGATCGCTCAATTTGTGGCTCAATGTTTGGTGTATCAACAAGTTAAAGCTGAACATCAGAGACCTATAGAATTACTTCAACCTCTCGATATTCCAGTATGGAAGTGGGAACATATCACTATGGATTTTGTAACTGGACTACCTAAGACTCCAAGTAAAAATAATGCAGCCTGGGTGATTGTGGATCGATTGACAAAGTCTGCACACTTCTTACTAATTAGAGTGGGATTCACTTTGGAAAGACTAGCAAAATTATATATGAAAGAAATTGTAAGGTTACATAGAATTCTAATGACCATTGTATTAGATCGAGACACCAGATTTGTATCACAGTTTTGGAAGAGCTTACACAAGGCATTAGGAACAAAATTGAACTTTAGTACACCCTTTCATCCACAAACTGATGGTCAGTCAGAGAGAACTATTCAGATCTTAGAAGATATGTTGAGAACTTGTATTTTAGATATGAAAAGTTTTTGAAATGAGCATCTACCTTTGATTGAGTTCGCTTATAATAACAGTTATCAGGCTAGCATTGGTATGGCACCTTATGAAGCATTATATGGTTGAAGATTGTTGGAGCATGATCCCGACTCCTCCCACGGATCTTGGGTGCAGCGGAACCAGCAACGAACAAATTTGGAGACTTCTGGACTCGATCGAAGGCCCTTAACGAAATTAGCCTGGTTGCTGTCTTCCAATTCATAGATCTTGAATCAGGACATTCTAGATAGGGAAGAGGATAGATAGAACCAGACCTTGCAGATCTGTCCTGCTGCAGCCTTTCCTGTAGATCTGTTGATGGAGATCTCACCCTTACCTCAAACGACCTCAGATCAACTCTAGATCTGAGAGAAACTTGTACCAACCTCTTTGCAAGAGATTTCAGGTATTGGACCTGATGTTTGGGTGGCTGAAAGAGAGGGAGAGACAAAAGGGTTGGCGGCACAAAGGGGGAGGGGCTAGCGCCTCCCCTGCTTTTCTTGCCTTTTATGGACCTGACAGCAAGAAACCCTAGGGTTTCTTGCTCCTGGGGTGTGGAGAGTAGCTGAAGAGAGAGGGAGAAGAGAGAGAGAGACTTGGGAGAAAGAGTTTTCATATTCCTTGGCTTAATCAAACCTATATAGTACATGTATATATAAACACAAGGTCAAGTGACCCAAACCCAAAACTCCCTTGACCAACTCTATGGGAGATTAGGTTAACCCAAGCCCATGTACACCCATGACTCGACCTAATCTCACCTATCCTGTTCTCAGACCTAGCCCATAAAGAGTTGGTCCCTTGTGGCCCACATAACCTAGACCTCAAGAACCTGAAAGGCCCACAGCCTTTCAACCTAGGGCCCAACTAGCCCTAGAGCCTCCATGAAACCCTCATGAATGATGGACCTTGGCCTTAGCCTTGGTCTCCTGGGCCTTGGGCACACGACCTGGATCATAACAATCTCCACCTTGATGTCCCAAGGCCTCAACCAGCTCCACTCTGTCCATCAGCCTCAGCTCAACATATCTCTGAAAGTTGTCCTGTGGAAGTACCTTTGTAAGTGCATCAGCTGGGTTCTCCTTGGTGTGTACCTTTACCAGCTCCACCTCGCCATCCTCCACAAGCTCCCTAATTCGATGATACCGAATGTCGATGTGCTTTGTCCTTGCATGATAGACTGAGTTCTGTGCTAGTAGAAGTGCACTCTGGCTATCACAGTGCACTCTAATGGCCTCCTGAGCAAGGCCCATCTCCATCAACAAATCCTTCAACCAAATTGCCTCCTTAGCTGCTTCTGTCAGTCTGATGTATTCTACCTCTGTAGTGGATAGGGCCGTGATAGGCTGCAGACTCGATCTCCAAGAAATAGGACCTCCATACAGGCTAAAGATGAAGCCTGTCGTAGACCTCCGGGTATCCACATCTCCACTGAAGTCTGCATCTACATAACCGCCAATCAGCCCCTGAGCCTCCCTGGACATGTCAGAGTATCCCACTGCACCTCCTTGCTATCCGTAGCAGATGCCAACTCCAACTGAACCTGCCAGGTATCTGAATATCCACTTCAGAGCTCTCCAGTGCTCCCTGCCAGACTGCACCATGAACCTGCTAACCTGACTCACTGCATGAGCGATGTCTGGCCTACAACAGACCATCGCATATATCAAGCTCCCAACTCCTGAAGCATAAGGGACCGTCTCCATCTCCTGAGCCTCCACCTCAGTCTATGGTGCCATGGTCTTCGAGAGTCTGAAGTGACCGGCAAGTGGCAGCTCCACCGGCTTTGCTCCCTTCATCCCGAACCTCTCTAAGACCTTCTGTATGTAGCCCCCCTGAGATAGATGCAGCACCCTCTGGGCTCGATCTCTAAAAATCTTCATGCCTAGGATCTTCCTTGCAGGGCCCAAATCCTTCATCTCAAACTCTCAAGATAAGGATGCCTTCAGATCCAGCACAACCTTCCTACTCTTGCATGCTATAAGCATGTCATCCACATACAAGAGTAGGAACACCCTAGAACCATCCTCAAGAGATTGAACATAAACACAGGGATCAAACTCGCACCTGGAAAGTTCAATGCTGCGCACACAGGAGTCGAACCGCTTGTACCATTGCCTCGGTGACTGCTTCAGCCCGTACAGCGACTTCTGCAACAAACAAACCTTTTCCTCTGATCCTGGATCTCTGAAATCGGATGGCTGCTCCATGTAAATCCTCTCCTCCAAATACCCATGGAGGAACTCCGTCTTGACATCCATCTGCTCCAGCTCTAAATCCTGAGCTGCTACAATGCTCAGCAACACTCTGATGGAAGTATGTCTGACGACGGGAGAGAAGACCTTGCTGAAGTCGATGCCTTCCTTCTGGGAGTATCCCTTGGCCATTAACCTCGCCTTGAATCTGATACCTCCCTGCTCTGAAGGCACTTCCTTGAGACTATAGACCCATTTGCAACCAATGGGCCTCTTCCCCTATGGCAACTGCATCAATCGCCACGTCTGGTTCTGATGGAGAGACTGCATCTCCTCGGACATCGTCTGGACCCACCGCTCTCTGTCCTGGCTCTCAATAGCCTCCTGATACGTATATGGGTCTCCATTCACTGTCACCAGGGCATATGACAGCATCTTCTCGAAGCCATATCGGTCTGGTTGCCTGATGGTTCTCTTGGGCTTGTGTAGAGCAACACCGATATCAGTCCTCGATCCAGCTCACTCCTGCTGGACCTCTCCGCCTCGATCATCCGCCTAAGTCCTCTCTACCTGTGGAGACACCTTAGGTAGGTTCTCCACCTGAATGTCATGTCCTCCTGTAGTACCTGCAAGAGGCAAAATCAAAGAGGTAAGCTGTCCAGCAGCACCCTGCTGGACCTCCTGCTGCTCCTCTATGCCTGCTCACCTCTGTAGGACTGACTTCTCATCAAAAATCACATCCTGACTAATGATGACCTTCTTTTCCAAGGGATCCCATAGCCTGTATTCCTTAACTCCTCGCAGATAGCCTAGAAACACCGTCTTGCGTGATCTGGCATCTAGCTTGCTCCGCTCACCAGCTCCAATGTGCACATAGGTCGTGCACCCAAATATCCGTAGATGGCCAAGCCCAACTGTCCTCCCAGACAACACCTCCTCTGGAAGCCTGCCATCCAACCTGGTGTGAGGTGACCGATTGACCAAGTAACCCGCTGCATCTACTGTGTCAACCCAAAACTCCTTTGGAAGCCCTGCCTGCAGCCTCATGCATCGTGCCTTTTCCAGAAGTGTTCTGTTCATCCTCTCGGCCACCCCATTCTACTGTGGAGTCCTCTTAACTGAGAAGTGTCTCCTGATCTCACACTCCTCACAGTAGTCCTGGAACTCTCTGTTGGTGTACTCCCCACCATTGTCTGACCTCAGACATTTCACGCTCCTCCCCTGCTCCTTCTCCACCTTAACTCTCCAGATTTTGAACTTGGTGAAGACCTCAGACTTCTCTCTCATGAAGTAAATCCAGAATTTCCTTGAGAAATCATTAATCAGGGTCATGAAGTATCTGGCCCCATTCCTAGCTGAAACTGGGACTGGTCCCCACACATCCATGTGTACTAACTCCAAAGGGGCTGCACTACGGATTGTACTGATGTTGAACTGAACTCTCCTCTGCTTTTCCATCTGGCAAGGCTCACAGATCTCCCCTGCTCCTTCTCCACCTCAGCTCTCCAGATTTTGAACTTGGTGAAGACCTCAGACTTCTCTCTCATGAAGTAAATCTAGAGTTTTCTTAAGAAATCATCAATCAGGGTCATGAAGTATCTGGCCCCATTCCTAGCTGAAACTGGGGCTGGTCCCCACACATCCGTGTGTACTAACTCCAAAGGGGATGCACTGCGGGTTGTATTGATGTTGAACTGAACTCTCCTCTACTTTCTCATCTGGCAAGGCTCACAGATCTCCCCTGTAGCACCATCTTCCAGATCAGAGATGAGTCCTCTCCTGCTCAACTCCCTCAGCCCCTTGTCACCCATGTGGCCTAGGCGATAATGCCACATCCTGTAAGCCCCCTGCTGGTCCTGTGCTGCAACTGCTGCATCAGACTCTCTGGTCACCACAGATCCCTCCATGTGATAGAGATTATTGTCCAACCTCCTGTCTCTCATCACCACCATAGCTCCATTGGAGATGTTTAATACTCCGCTTCTAGCCCTACTGCTAAAGCTGTATCTACTGCGCTCTAAGTAGCCTAGTGACACCAAATTCTTTTCCAGCTCTGGGACGTGCTTTACATTTGTCAATGTCCTCACAATCCCATCAAACATCCTCACCCTGACTGTCCCTATCCCAGCCATCTTGCAAGGATGATTGTCGCCTAGAGTCACTGATCCCTCATCTGTCTTGGTGTATGTCGCAAACCAAGACCTGTGTGGTGTGTAGTGATGTGAGCACGCAGAGTCTAGTGTCCACTCCTCTATGTAATGCCTGTGACCATCTGATACCATAAGTAGATCATCCTCCACTTGCTGCCCAGCAACTGCACTCACTGATTCTAAGCCACTTCTTTCTCCCTTCTTGCTCTTCCATAGTGGACATTCTCACTTGAAATGCCCAAACTCATTGCACTTGAAGCATTTCATCTCTTTCTTTCCCTTCCTAGACTTGGACCGCCCCCTAGACTTGCTTCTGCCTCTGCCACTACCTGTCCTCTCCCCTACTGCCAAACCCACCTGGGGAGCCCGATCTTTGATCAACTTTTCCCTTTGCTCATTAGACCTCAGCACCGAGACCATGTCCTCATATTCCAGAGTCTCCTTGCCGTAGAGCAGTGTAGTCGCCAAAGAGTCATATGTTCCTGGCAGCGAATACAAAAGCAACAGAGACTTGTCCTCCTCATCCAGCTTTACCCCAATATTCATCAACTCCATGCACAATTGGTCGAACCTCTGAATGTGGCCAATCACATCAGATCCCTCCTGCATCCGAAGACTGTACAACCTCTTCTTCAGTATTAGCTTGTTGCACATATTCTTCCCCATATATATGGTGTGCAACTTCGACCAAAGGCCCTTCGGGGTCTTTTCTTCCAGCATCGAATACAACGCCGTATCTGTCAAACATCCTCTGATCACCGAGCATGCTTTCTTCTCCAACGATGCCCACTGTCTATCTGTCATTCTCTCAGGCTTCTCATCCAAAGCCTAATCCAGATCTGCTTGCACCAGAAGATCCTCCACCCAGATTTTTCACATGAAAAATTTTTTCTTGCCATCAAACTTCTCAAGATCGACCTTCATATTGCTGCCCATGACTAGATCCAAGCCAAACAAACAATACAAAATCAAGAAGTGTAGAATATACCTTGATGGTACCTTGCTAAAAATTTTTAGTACTTGGGATCTTCAACTTCTCGTGCTTGGAACCGCTTCCTCACCACCGTGGCTCTGATACCAACTATTGGACCACAATCCCAGCTCCTCCCATGGACCTTGGGTGTAGTGGAACTAGCAACAAACAAATCTGAAGACTTCTGGACTCGATCGAAGGCCCTAGATGAAATCAGCCTGGTTGCTGTCTTCTTCATCAGCCTTTCATTTCAGATGAAGAACACCTCTAAGATCATCTCTAAAAAATCCAAGATCTGGTACCCAACTAGATCAGGCCTGGATCAAGGTCTTCCAATTTGTAGATCTCAAATTGGGGTATTCTAGATAGGGAAGAGAGTAGATAGAACCAGACCTTGCAGATTTGTCCTGCTGCAGCCTTTCCTGTAGATCTGTTGATGGAGATCTCACCCTCACCTCAAACGACCTCAGATCAACTTCAAATCTAAGAGAAACTTGTACCAATCTCTTTGCAAGAGATTCTAAATCTTGAACCTGATGTTTGGGTGGCTGCAAGAGTGGGAGAGACAAAAGGGTTGGCGGCACAAAGGGGGAGGGGCTAGTGCCTCCCCTGCTTTTCTTGCCTTTTATGGACCTGGCGGCAAGAAACCCTAGAGTTTCTTGCTCCTGGGGCATGGAGAGTAGCTGAAGAGAGAGGGAGAAGAGAGAGAGAGACTTGGGAAAAAGAGTTTTCATATTTTTTGGCTTAATCAAACCTATACAGTACATGTATATATAAACACAGGGTCAAGTGAACCAAACCCAAAACTCTCTTGACCAACTCTACGGGAGATTAGGTTAACCCAAGCCCATGTACACCCATGACTCGACCTAATCTCACCTATCCTGGGTCCAGACTTGGCCCATAAAGAGTTGGTCCCTCGAGGCCCACATAACCTAGACCTCAAGAACCCGAAAGGCCCACAGCCTTTCAACCTAGGGCCCAACTAGCCCTAGAGCCTCCATGAAGCCCTTATGAATGATGGACCTTGGCCTTAGCCTTGATCCCCTGGGCCTTGGGCACACCACCTGGATCATAACAAAGATGTCGATCATGATGATATTGGTGAACAAAGAATATTGGGCTCCGAACTTATTAAACAAGCAGTCGAGAAGATTCAATTAATTAAAGAATGACTTCGGGCAGCACAAGGTAGACAGAGAAGTTATGCAGATAATAGGAGACAGAAATTAGAATTTCAAATTGGTGACCATGTATTTCTCAAAGTATCTCCTTCAAAAGGAATCTTAAGATTTGGCATTCATGGCAAATTGAATCCTATATATGTGGGTCCATTTGAGATTTTGGAAAGAATTGGTGAGGTGGCGTATAGACTTGCCTTACCACCTTCCCTTGCAGGAGTACATAATATTTTTCATGTTTCTATGTTGAAGAAATATTTACCAGATCCAAGTCATATCGTGGAGCTTGAACCCTTGCAAGCTAAAAAAAGATCTATCATATGAAGAATATCCGGTACGGATCATGGATTGTATAGAACAAGTGCTAAGATGTCGCAACATTCCTTATATCAAGGTACAGTAGAGTTGACATTCGAAAAGAGAAGCTACTTGAAAACTAGAGGAAGAAATGAAGCAAAAATATCTCCAGCTCTTCGAGACCATAGGTATAAAAAATTTTGAGGATGAAATTTCTTTTAGGGGTGAAGAATGTGATGACCCAAACCAAAAAAAAAAAAAGGAGAACCGGGAAGAAGACTCCCGATAGGAGTCTTCTTCCCCGATGAAGCTGTGGATCGGGAGTCTAGGACTACTAGGAGTCCTAGGGCTCTCTATAAAAAGGCTCTCCCCTTCCTAAGAACCCCCCCACTGGTTTTCCTCCCCTCTTTCTCCTTGATTTCTCCAATTGAAGCCGCGACCCTTGTTTCGTGCTCGCCATGATTTCTCACCGACGAAACCACCGAAGGCTGAGGTAAGCCTTCCTCTTCTTCCTCTCTTCCCTCTCCTTCTTCCCGTGCCTCTATGCATGACTGCCAGCGATGGGTGTCGTCGAATTTCATTGAAGAAGGGACCCCTGTTCCATCTCTTCTTCCTCTTTGATTTTCCAGCACCGACGATCACTGCCGACCATCGATTTTGGCCTCTCTAAACTCATAAGAGTTGCCCCCCTTGCCGCCGACCTTCGCCATGACGGTCGTGGCCTGAACGGCCGATCAGAAGGGAGGGAACTCCGGTCCCCTGTTTTAGCCAAGAAAGAGCCCGAGAAAAAAGAAGAAAAAGAGAAAAAGAAAAAGAAAAGAAAAAGAAAAAGAAAAAAAAAAAAAGAGAGAGAGAAAGAGAAAGAGAGGGAGACTTTCTCTCTCTGCTCTCTCTCTCTTGAATTTTTAGGATTTATAAAAAAATAAAAATAAAAATATATATATAAATAAATAAATAATAATAATAATAATAATAAAAATCTTGGATGCTGTCATCTAGTCGATCCGTGTCTGAACATTAGATTTTAAAAATTTTTATTATTTTTATTTAATAAAATTTTAATCAAAAATATGATATTTGACGTACTAGATTCGGAGAAGGATTTTTCAGACTTCTAGAATCCCTAATTTAGATTTTCTTTTAAGATAAGTAGTATTTTATTTTTATTGAATTTATCTGATAAATTATAAATTTAAATTATATAAATTCATGGCATACTTGTGATTGAAATTATTTGTTGAAATTAATTATGATTGAAAATAATTATTGAAAATTATTTATGATTGAAGATATTTGTTGCAAATTATTATGATGATGTATGATCATAAATAATGATATGATTGATTTACCCAAATATCATTTATTTATATTATTTTTAAAATAATATATGAATTGAAAGATGATATGAATTGACAATCTGACTATGTAAAGGATCCCGCCAATTGAGGCATATACGTTGGCAATTTGATTTGTCCTGAGGGTTTATGTCGCCAGCGAGACCAGCGACATGTCGCCAGAGAGACCAGCGACAAACCGCCAGTGAGACCAGCAGTTCTGAAGGACTTGTTGTCAGATGATTCGCAACCTACCGCAAGAAGATACGCGGTATTATGACCCTACCACAGAAAAAATATGGTCATAGTCATGGTTGATAAGAAGAAACTTAAGAATTTGATGAATTCAAGATGATAAGCATAATTTGAAATTATAATGATTAAAATTTTATACATGATTGATAGTGTGATGAATTAAATTATAAATTTATAAATTTACATATTGTTTATGTTATTATCAGTAAACCAATATGTACAGTATTATACACTGCTTACTGGGCTATTTAGCTCATGATGAGTTTACATTTTCTTTACAAATTCTAAAGAAATTGCATGATATGAAATTTGGTTGGGAGAGAAATTAGAGATGGAGTTGGTTTATTTGATTTAGGATTTTTCTTAGAATTGATGCAAAATTTTTATTTTAAGTGTTGACTTTGTCAGACAATTATTTTTCTTTTTGGACACTGAGTTTTGATTTGTTAATTGAACTAAAGTTTGATTATTAAGACTGAAATTTATTTAACTTTATGTGTATGATGTCATGATGAGAAGCCTTGCATGCTCATAAGAAAAGTTTTCTATGAGTATGCGGCGGTTGCCATGACCTTTGACTCACAATCTCGGGTAGGGGGCGTGACAGTGTGCATGTAAGAGAAAAACCATAGAGAGAGCTTTACATGGTGAAAGTGTTGGGGCATAGTTCTTGGCATGAAAAAAAGAAGAGAAGAGTCCTCTTCTCTTGGATGAGTGCAAGATCAAAAAATCCTAGGGTTTGGACCAAAGATTTGGGAAGAGAGAAAAATAAGAAAAAAATTATTATTTTCTCCATCTTTCTTTCATCTCTTCACCTCCACCAGAAGTCCATCTTCAATCTCTAAAAAAAATTTAAAAATTTGAAGAAAGGATCCAGATCAGCTAAGAAGATGGTCTTCTCATGAGCTAGTACTCCCGAGAAGACCGATCAGATCGAGGCTTCAAGTAAACTTTCCATAAAAGCTGGATGCATGTGCAACCATGAGCAGCCAGTAAGCATCATCTTCACTATATCTCTCAATAGCGACAATCATCGACCCGCACTCAGATTTCAAGTTCTGAACTCAGATAGGTATAGATTTGATCTACCGCTTACATCCATTATGTAGATTTTATTATATGATTATTTTAGATTTTATATGCAACATATCATATCATAGATCCTATAGTAGGTTGACTTGATGATTAGATCATATGCATGTTAGATTAATATGATTAATCTAATTATCTTCCACTATAATTTATTCAAAAAAATTTTAAAATTCATGCATGAAATCACTTACATTTTTCAACAGGAACTGATGCCTTTAATGTGAAACTTATGATGTTTGATAGGTAGAAGAACTGACACAATCTAGTGAACCTATAAAACTGGATTTGATTAGATCAAATCTGAAATCCGTTGTAGAGGCACCATTAAGGAGATCCAATAGAGTACCATATCCATCGAATAGATACTTTGGTTTCTAGTTTTAAGATGTGATCTTATTGATCTCGATGAGAACAACAAGGATCTGATCACCTACATGGATGCCATGCAGAGGTTCGACTCCAATTAGTGGCTTGGAGCTATAAAGTCTGAAATGAGTCTATAAAGGTCAATGATGTATGGACACTCATTGATCACTCAAAAGTGTAAAGTCCATAGGGTGTAAGTGGATCTTCAATAAGATCAAAGGGCGAAGACAAAAAAGTCGAGATCTACAAAACCCGTTTAATTGCCTAAGGATATTGTCAACATTATGGTATTGACCATAACGAGACATTTTATCCTAAGACAATGCTAAATATTTCAGAGTTGGAATATGTATTTTTGATAAGTGATCAAAATGCATGGCTTCATTGAGAATTAAGAAAAATCCTGTAAATACAAATGGATTAATAGTTCTGTGAGTGTATTTCTTATTTTGTAAGTGAATAAATTTTTTTTAATCAAGAATGACATTCCTTATATTATAGGGAATAAAAGTTTCACTGTTATTATTATTCTCCATAAAAGATTTAGAAAAAACATCCCTCATCTTAGGGATAAAGATCTATAGAGATCGATCTAAAAAGCTACTTGGGTTATCCCAGTTCAACATACAAAGAATGTTTATGATTAGAATTTATTCTATCATGTACACCATGTATGAGATAGGATATGGTATACATACTAGGGCAGTGAGTTGATACCTGCAAGATTTGGATGACAATCACTGGAAGGTTGTCCTTGAGTATTTTAGAAATACTAAAGATCGGTGACTTGGTTATGGAGAATCTGACTTAAAATTTGAGGAGTTTGATTTCAGTTTTTAGTTGGACATAATAATAACAAGAACATATTAGAATACATCTTTACTCGAAATAATGGAGCAATCTGCTAGAAAAGTTCCAAGCAGAACAATATAGCTAATTTAATTTATGAGGCAAAATGCATTGCAGCATCTAATGCTTGCAAGAAAGCTATGTGATTATAGAGGTTCATTGACAAGCTAGGAGTGGCACCCTTTAATGATGGTCCTACTGTATTGTACAACACCGGAGCCATAGCTCATACCAAAGAGCTGAAGTTCTATTAGCTTACCAAATATTTTGCATCGCTACCACTTTATTCAAAAAATTTGTTAAGATGACGTTGAACCTTAGAAGATCGACGGAAAAGAGAACCTGACCAACCCATTTACTAAAGCCTCGGTATCTAGGAGTTCTGAGATGATAAATCGAAGATGGGCATATGATACTATACTGAGTGGCTTTAGTCCAAGTAGGAGTTGTTGAAAAATATATCCTAAAGCCAATCATTTGACGATTGTGCTAGTTATAAGTGTATATAAATTAATCAATAATAAAAGTTATTTAGCTTTTTTTATCATAAGGTTACATCTTCTAACGAACTCCGATGTTGTGATGAAGTCCTTAGGATTACTTTGACTGATAAAGGAGGATTTATCGCGTAGTCCTTCAACAGATTCATGACCAAATGATATGCTATTACTAGAATGATAGCAATATCAAGTATAGGTCATTGTGGGTCATATGCATTGCTTGTCCTCGTAACCAAATGGTATGGAGACACTTGTAGGCTTTCAGGGTGGACATGCACAGTGGAAGCATAATGAATTTTAAAAATTTAAACTATAAAATTTTAAATATTAAATTCTTAAATCAGAATCTCTTTGATGATTAATAATTATATATAACATATATTTATAATAAAATTTAAGCTATAGAAGAATACCTGCAACGCTTATTCCAAAATCCGACGAACCTTCACCAGGCATTCAAGTGTTCGCCCTCCAACGGTGATCCACATAGGGCTATGATCAGGACACCAACTTCTTAAGATTATTTTTTCTTCAAAATTCTCACTCTAAAATTTTTTTTGGATAGCATAACCTCAAGACCTTCTTCCTCTCCTCCAAGCCTTCGTATCCCTACCTTCTTCTCTCTTTGTCTTTCTTATATCTCTTCCTAGGCTCTTATCCTAAAATCAGACTTATCCTTACTATTTTTGGACTTATCCTAATAAGAGAAGAAAGAGACTAATTGGATAATAGAGAGAGTATATAAGAAAGAAGAGATAGGAATGAAATTCTAAATGAAACAAATCCTCTGGTACACCCCCTTTAAATAGTTAGCAATGGGATGCCTTTGAATTTGTCTCGCACCCTCTCCACACCATATCTCGTGTCCATCAAAATTTCTCATGCCCCCTAATAAAATCTCATGCCCATCAAAAACCTCATGACATATGGCAAGTATCGAAAAAAAATTGGAGAGATGCTTCGCATAGAAGGACTCTTTGAAATATTTTTTCTCGATGATGCATTGTGCAGCTTTCCTTAGTATATTTTTTCTTCACCATACATCAACACACTTTACCCATCCAATGGACAAAATTGTAGGCACTAACTTGTTGATGGTGTGGAAAAAATCTAAGATTAAAAGGTAGCGTAACAATTGGATTAGAGTCCTTAACAAAATGGACTTTTGGTTAGGTCCATGGATAGATTAGGCTAGTTTTTATACTTCAACCAATTTTCATGATTAAACCAAAAAGTATTAAGCCACTGAAGGACTCTTCTACACTCAAAATTAACTCAGGATTCTCCAAGAATTTTTTTCATTATGGAACAATTGGTTAACATTGAGGAAGGGGCATCCCATCTCATGGGACGCCAACTCATATCTTGTGCACAAAATTGAATCCCATGTGCAAGAAAAATTCTTGATGCATGGGGATCTAGTTACTTAGCTCCAAATCTTTGATACATATAGTCAAGGGCTGACCCAACTCAAACTTAAAATTAGTTTGAATTAATTTAGATCTAATTAGCCCAATCTGGAATCAATTTCGAATCTGATTCGAAACAAGGAGCTAGAATTTGCAACATATGTGCTAGCATGTCTATTTTGCAAATATGATCTAATCCAATTGGACCCCTGATTAATTTTTTTTATATGTGACCCATTGAATTTCACATCTAGCTAGTAGCAGATTTGAGTCCAAGTCGATCTGATTTGATTAAAATTTAATCTAACCGATCTAAATCCAATTGAGCTAACCCAATTTCAACAATTAGAACTCTTTCTAATTGGTGATCGAATTAAACTCTTTAATTTGATCAAATCCATGAGACAAGATTGACATCTAGCAACATATCATAGCTATCTACAAGATATAAAATTTTGATAAAATTATCAAAAATATCCTTTAGTGGAAAGTTACCGTGCAATTCGATCCTGCGAACTTCCTACATCCTGAATATGACTCTGGATATGGAATGATGTCAAATCCAATATCATATTCATATTTTTTTTAATCTTTAATGATAATTTAATTAATAAAATATTAGAAATTCTTTTTAATTTTTATTTTTCTTTCATCAAAGACTTCCTGAATCATCAATCAATCAGAGCAAGTAGAATGCGATCTCCTCTTACCAGGAGTAAGCAATTTCATGTTGACCTACTCATAATCTTCATACACATTCCACCATATCCAGATCACCCCATACATGACTAAGTCATGAATGAGTATAAACTAAAATATGGATTCATGTATACAAGGTACTATAGTAGTCTCAGGTCAAAGGATTACATGCACAACTCCCACTTTAAGAAACATCTTTTGACAGGTAAGTAGATTCCATAAGATATTTCTTAAGTCAGACCAATTCAGTGAACCCATTCTCTAATGAGCACCCATATCCTTATATTAGTATCTCACACAAGTAGCTTATAAGATCAGCCACCCTCTCCATCGAGCATACATAGGAAGTGCTAGTCTATCCAAAATATTGATCTCCTACTCAATGCTCCTATGACTAGGAATATTCTAAATCAAAGTTTTTAGGATTTTAGATCTCATAGGTATGATCTCATTATAACCCTAAACCCATTATCCTGATTTATGAAGTTCATTATAATCATTACAAAAGTAAGATGGAGCATATGATGAAAAAATATCTTTTATTCATAAAGTATCAATTACATGAGTCTGAAAGATTACAAGGAAAGCCCATCAAAATACAAATTTTGATTAGCTTGTAGGGTATATTTCTTTCAATCTTCCACTTGCACTAAAGCCAAGCACCTTTATATTTTATCTCCATACAATCACGATGGCGATTGAATTGTTGCTGTGGTAAAGTCTTAGTTAATGGGTCTGCTATGTTGTTCTTTGTTTCTACTCATTCAATGACTACATCTTATCTTTTGACTATTTCATGAATAAGATAGAAGCGCCTTAGAATGTGCTTGAATTTATGATGAGACCTCAATTCCTTTACTTGATCAACTACTCCAATATTATCATAGTAAAGTGGTATTGGATTCTCAATCTCAGAAACAATACCCAATTCAGTGATGAACTTCTTCATCCAGATGGCTTCTTGGGCAGCTTCACTTGTAGCTATATACTCTGCCTCAGTGGTTGAGTCAGCTATAGTCTGCAGCTTAGAACTTTTCTAACTAATTGCTTCACCATTTAGAGTAAAGACATACCCTAAAGTGGACTTACTATCATCAAGGTCTAATTGAAAACTAAAGTCAGAATAGCCATTTAGTTTTAGATCAGATCCTTCATATACTAAAAAAATTTTTTAGTCCTTCTCAAGTGCTTAAGAATATTTTTCACTACTTTTCAATGATTCTCTTCTGGATCTATCTGAAATCTACTAACTATGCATAAGGCATATGCAACATCAGGCCTAGTACATAGCATAGCATACATAATCAACCCTACTTCCGAAGTATAGAGAATAGAACTCATTCTATTTCTCTCTTTCGGTGTTTTAGAAGACATTCTTTTAGAGAGATATATGCCTTATGGATAAGTAACCTCTTTTACTCCCATCTATGCTAAAAATTTTTAGCACTAAATCTATGTACCTAGATTGGGACAAGCCTAACATCCTCTTAGATCTATCCCTATAGATCTTTATACCTAGTATATAGGATGCTTCACCCAAATCTTTCATAGAAAACTTACTTGATAGCCATGTCTTGACCAATTGTAACATTGGAATATCATTTCTAATGAGAAGTATGTCATTTATATATAAAACTAAGAAGATAATGCCACTCCCACTAGTCTTTTTATATACATAAAATTTATCCATATTTTTGATAAAGCCAAACTCTTTGACTGTAACATCAAAGTAGATGTTCCAACTCCTCGAGGCCTACTTTAATCCATAAATAGATTTTTTAATCTTACATACCTGATTTGCTCTCTTTTTTGAGACAAATCCTTTTGGCTAAGACACATAAACCTCTTCCTCAAGATAATCTTTAAGGAAGGTGGTCTTTACATCCATTTGCTAAATTTTATAATCATGGTATGCTGCTATTGCAAGTATAATCTATATAGATTTGAGCATGACAACAGGTAAAAATATTTCATCATAATCAATATCCTGTTTCTATCGAAAACTTTTAGCCACCAATCTAGCTTTATAGGTTTCAACTTGACCATCTGCTACAATCTTTTTCTTATAGACCCATTTGCATCCAATAGGGGTCACACCCTCTGGTGCATCAACCAAAAACCACACTTCGTTGGAATATATGGAATTCATTTTGAATTTCATAGCCTCTAGCCATTTGTCTGAGTCCCTACTCATGATGACTTCCGTATAGGTTAAAGGTTCATCATTCTTAATGATGTGGACTTCATTATTCTCAATAACGAACCCATATCTTAGAGGTGCATTTTGCACTCTATCCAACCTTCGGAGAGGAGGTATATTTTATGATTGTACCTCATTAATGGATATTTTTTAATTAAGAAGAATCTTGTACTTGCATTTGTAGGTCTTGAACTTCTTCAAGTTCAATTTTCTTCCCACTACCTCTTTCTAGGATAAACTTTTTTTTTATAAAAGTGACATATTTACTAACAAACATATTTTATTTAGTAGGGTGGTAAAAGAGATATCCTATACTCTCTTTAGGATAACCTACAAATAAGTATTTATCTACCTAGCACTTAGCTTATGCTCAAAATTTCTTTTAACATAAGCTGGACAGCCCCATATCTTAAGATACTTAAGATTAGGCTTCTTTTCTCTCCATATCTCATATGGAGTGCTTGACATAGATTTTGAAGGTACTCTGTTCAGGATATAGACAATAGTTTCTAGGGCATATCTCTAGAAGAAAATAGATAAGTCTGTAAGGCACATCATGGATCGCACTATATCTAATAAAGTGCGATTCTTCCTTTCTGCTACACCATTTAGCTATGGTGTATAAGGAGGGGTCCACTCTAAGAGAATTTTATTTTTTTTAAGATGATTTAAAAACTCATTGGATAAGTATTCTCCTTCTTGATTGAATCAAAGGATTTTAATATTTTTTTCAATTTGTTTCTTGACTATACTTTGATACCTTTTAAATTTATCAAAGGCCTCAAATTTGTATTTCATAAGATACACATATCTAATTCTAGATAAATTATCAATGAATGTTATAAAATAAGAGTATCCTCCTCTAGCATCTATTGTCATAGTACTACATACATCAGTATGTACAAGTCTTAATAACTCATTTATCCTTTCTCTATGCCCACTAAATAGAGTCTTAGTCATTCTTCTCATAAGACAAGATTCACAAGTTCCTAATAATTTATAATCATAAGGATCAAAAATTTTTTTTTTATATAACATGTTCATCCTCGTCTCACTTATATGACCAAGTCGACCATGCCAAAGTAAAGTATTATTTATCTCTTCTCTCTTTCGCTTTTTGCTTTCATCAATATGAAAAATATTATCATTAGATAGAATTAAAAGACCATTACTAATAATGCCATGACAAAGAATTTTATCAGAAAAAAAAATTAAGCAACTATTGTTCTTTTCATTAATTTCATAATCTTATTACAATAGCAACAGTACAGAAATAATATTTCTAATGATCTTAGATATATAATAATAATTTTTTAGCTCTTTGATCTTTTCATAAGGTAACTCCAATAAATATATCCCTACAACCTCTACTTGGATGGACTCTCCTCCAGCACCATAGAGCTCGAAGTTATCCTTCTTCAATATTTTAATATTTTGCAGTCTCTACAATGACTTGCATATATGAGAACCTAGGCGGTATCCATTATCCAAGAGTCTAAATTGAAAAAATTTGATGATAATATTGTATGTATCTCATACATACCTTTTGGTGCGTCGCTTGCACCAGCCTTTACAGCTGCAAGATATAACTTGCAATTCATTTACCAGTGTCCTACCTTATCGTAATGAAAGCAGATACCCTGTTCGGAGACTTTCTTTCCATTCTTCTTCATCTTCCACCCTTAGGGTTCAGTGCTTTCTTTGAATCCTTAAAGTCTGACTTCTTCTTAGAGGTTTTACCCACAAGAAGAAGTGGAGCCTTTTCTTTTTTTATGTGGCTCTCAGCTATCTTGAGCATATTCAACAGCTCAGGTAAGGAAGTATTCAGTTTGTTCATGTGATAGTTCACGACAAACTGAGTGAATGACTTAGAGAAAGATTGTAGGATCAAATTCTTACTTAATTCTCCATCCATCACAAAATCTAATTGACCCAATCTGATGATCAAGTCAATGACCTTCAGGACATGATCTTGTATGGATGACCCCTCAGTTATTCTAGCACAGAATAACTGCTTAGATATCTCATATCTAGCAGTCCTACTGTGTTCTCCATACAACTGTTTAAAATTGAGGAGTATGGATTGAGTATCCATGCTCTCATATTGCCTCTACAATTCATTGCTCATAGAAACCAGTATGATGCACTTGACAGTTAAACTATCATTCTTCTACATCTTGTATGTAGATATCTCCTCTTCTGTGGCATCATCCCCAACCTCTTGTGGATCAGAGATATCAAGAATATAGGAGGTCTTCTCCTGAGTGAGTATGATTTTTAAATTTTTTAATCAGTCCATATAATTAGGACCGATCAACTTGTTGAAATCTAAAATTTCTCATAATGATAATGAAGATGCCATTTATAAAATTTAATCTACAATAAATAAAAAATATTACATAAGCAAATAACTCCTATTGACTTACACAATTAAATAAGGTCTTTAGATTTAATTATACCTCTCATTATTTTATCGAACATCATAACCCTCTACTATGATGAACGAGATATATTACATATTTATCTTAGTGAGATTGAGACCTTAATTCCTCGTAATGATCTTGTGTTAACACAATAGATCTTTATGAGTTCATAGGTAGAAAACTCTTTCCAATTACATCTCATGCAATTCCCAATACTATATCTTGACCTCTAAAATATTATTAGCCTTACGGTAATACAACAAGCTATAATATTTTAGTTAAGTAAGATCTTTTATTTTCATACAGTCAAATTCAAATATAACTACCCTTGTGGTAACACAACAAAGCAGTACATCCAAAATTATTGTAAGCATCTTTTATATACCAGGATTATATTATATCAATCCTTATGATAAGCCTTGTGGTAACACAATAAGCTAGCCATAGTTTATGATGTAACATTAACCTAGCATAAAGGAAGGCCCCTAGTAGTATTTTCAATATTAGGATTTTTTAATATCAAGATCGCTTAACCAAATTGGTCAGGAAGTAAGGTGAGAGTCCCTCCATTGCTTTTCTTAGACACTAATAAATTAGCCTGGTCAGTCAACAGAACCAATTAAAGAACCACCTTTAGCAGTTTTCTAGACACCAATTGATCAATTGATCAAGAATTAGTTAACCCATTGTTGCTAATCACTACCACTTAATATAATTTTTAATGAGGATTTCTTTGATCTCATGCACATTCTAACTATATAATACTAATTTATACTAATATATATTAGCATTAAAATATTTTATATATACTGGTGTAACATATGGATATTCATCATCTTAGGACAACCTTGCAGCATAACCCCGTTATGCTAGGACAACCTTATATCAAGATGATGAAGTGGTGGATCATATATGCATCAATTCATATCATCATATAAAAGTATAATTAATGGCATAATTGATTTTATAGCATGAATCATAATATGCATCATATAAACATTATGTATATATGATTGAACCAAACAAGGCCAGCTCTGATACCACTATAGGGTTTCTGGGTGGACATGCACAGCAGAAGTATAATGGATTTTAAAAATTTAAACTATAAAATCTTAAATATTAAATCCTTAAACCAGTACCTCTTTTATAATTAACAATCATATATAACATATATTCATAATAAAATTCAAGCTATAGAAGAATACCTGTAATACTTATTCTAAAATCCGATAGAACCTTCACCAGGTGCCTAAGTGTTCTCCCTCCAACGGTGATCCACACAGGGCTATTATCAAGACACCAATTCTTTAAGATGATTTCTCCTTCAAAATTCTCACTCTGAGAATTATTTTAGATAGCAAAACCTCAAGACCTTCTTCCTCTCCTTCTGGCCTTCCTATCCCTACCTTTCTTCTCTCCTTGTCTTCCTTATATATCTTTCAAGGCTTTTGTCCTAAAATCGGACTTGTCCTTACTATTTTTGGACTTATCTTAACAAGAGAAGGAAGAGACTAATTGAATAATAGGGATAGTGTGTAAGAAAGTAGAGATAGAAACAAAATTCTGAATGAAACAAATCCTCCGACGCACCCCTTTTAAATAGTTAGCAATGGGATGCCTTTGAATTTGTCTCGCGCCCTCTCCACACCATATCTCGCATCCATCAAAAATTCTCATACTCCCTGATAAAATTTCAAACCCATCAGGAACCTCACAACATGTGGAAAGTATTAGGAAAAAATTCGAGAGATGCTTCGCATAGAAGGACTTTTCAGAATATTTTTTCTCGATGATTCTCTGATGCATCACGTAGCTTTTCTTAGTATATTTTTCTCCCACCACACATCAATGCACTTTACCCATCCAATGGACCAAATTATAGGCACTAACTTGCTGATGGTGTGAAAAAAATTTGAGATTAAAAGGTGGTGTGACAATTGGATTAGAGTCCTTAACAAGATGGACTCTTGGTTAGGCGCATGGATAGATTAGGCTTATTTTTATACTTCAACCAATTTTCATGATTAAACTAAAGGGTGATTAAGCCACAGAAGGACTCCTCTATACGTAGAATTAACTCAAGATTCTTTAAGAATTTTTTTCATCATGGAACAATTGGATACCATTGAGGACGGGGCATCCCATCTCATGGGATGCCAACTCATGTCTTAAGCACAAAATTGAATCCCACATGCAAGAAAAATTCTTGATGCATGGGGACCTAGTTACTTGACTCCAAATCTCTGATACATATAGCCAAAGACTAACTCAACTCAAACCTAAAATTAGTTTGAATTAATTTGAATTTAATTAGCCCAATCTAGAATCAATTTCGAACCCAATTTGAAACAAGGAGCTAGGATTTGCAATATGTGCTAGCATGTCTATTTTGCAAACATGATCTAATCCAATTAGACCCCTAATCAATTCTCTTTGTGTGTGATCTATTGCATTCCACATCTAGCCAGCAGTAGATTTGAGTGCAAGTCGATATGATTTGATTAGAATTTAATCTAACCAATCTAGATCCAATTGAGCTAATCCGATTTCAGTAATTAGAACTCTTTCTAATTGATGATCGAATTAAACTCTTTAATTTAATCAAACTCATAAGATAAGATTGACGTCTAATAATGTATTATGTTTACTTGAAAGATATAGAATTTTGATGAAAATATCAAAAATATCCTTCAATGAAAAGTTACCACACAATTCGATCCTGCAATCTTCCTGTATCCCGAATATGACTCTGGATATGGAATGATGTCAAATCCAATATCATATTCATATTTTTTTAATCTTTAATAATAATTTAATTAATAAAATATTAGAAACTCTTTCTAATTTTCATTCTGCTTTGATCAAAGATTTTTTGAATCATCAATCGATCAGAGCAAATAGGATGCGATCTCCTCTTACCAATAGTGATCGATTCCATATTGACCTACTTACAATCTTTATACACGTTCCACCATATCTAGATCACCTATACATGATTAAGTCATGAATGAGTATGAATCAAAATATAGATTCATGTATACAAGGTACTATGGTAGTCTCAGGTCAAATGATTGCATGCACAACTCCCACTATAAGAAAACATCTTTTGGCGGGTAAGTAGATTTCATAAGATGTTTTCTAAGTTAGATCAATTTAGTAAACTCATTATCTAATGAGCATCCATATTCTTGTATTAGTGTCTTACACAAGTGGCTTATTAGATCAGCCACCCTCTCCATTGAGCATATATAGGAAGTGCTAGTCTATCTCGAACATTGATCTCCTACTCAATTCTCCAATGAGTAGGAATATTCTAAATCAGAATTTTTATGATTTTAGATCTCATAGGTATGATCTCATCATAACCCTAAACTCATTGTCCTGATTTATAAAGTTCATCATAATCATTACAAAAGTAAGATGCAGCATATGATGAAAAAAATATCTTTTATTCATAAAGTGTCAATTACATGAGTCTGGAAGATTACAAGGAAAGCCCATCAAAATATAAATTTCGATGGGTTTGTAGGGCATATTCTTTTCAACACTAGTATGGCATACAGGTGAGATGTAGGAGTACATCATCACTGAACGTGACCAACTATAGAGCACTCTACTGTCAAGAGTGGCTCACGAAGGGTATGGGTATAAGTGTCTTTCCAACTTGAGATCACCACAGTGACTTGCAAGCAACTCACTGTATTTTGATGTCAGACTATCTAAATTTTTAATTTAATAATAAAAAAATTTTAGATGCAGTCAAGTACTTGTCAAGTTGGTGCATGAGTCAAGATAGATTGACCCTTCGGAATAAAGAGGAGTTAATGCATCACTATATTTCAATTTAATAAAATCTAAGCCCGAATAACCCATGTGATGGATTTGAAGGATTGAAATATAATGTAGATGACTATTACAGGGCTGACAATCAAACCCTGGATCTCTTTAAGCATTAGGGTCAAAGGAATGAATTATATGGTAACCATATGTTAGTAGATTCTTGAATGTTACTTCACCATTATTCGATCTATCCGGACATCGGATCTCATTACTAGATGGTTACATCGATTGATCTAAAAATTTATTTCTATTCTATCAGCTTAGGTTTGAACCTATGGGGTCACACTCAAAAGAAGTTTCTGACTGATCATGTGGCTGATCAACGATTAAGAATCATTCAAGGATTTAATTGTTAATTTGATTGATGGTTAACCTTATGCAAAAATTGTAATAAATTTATTCACTGAGTATTAGTGAATTAATAGAGGATTAATTAGTAATTAAATTATTGATTAGTTTAATTTGATTGAACAAAGAGGGTTAGATAAAATCTAATTGAATTAGATTTAATTAGGTTTGATTCGATTAGGTTATGAGATGACCTAATCGCTAAGAGAGAATTATCCCTGATTTGATCAGAATTTTGATTCAATCAATTCTTAATTTGATTAGAATTTGATTAAAAAATTATGAATCTAATTAGATTGGATTTTATCTATTTATTTGAGCTTAACTAGATATGATTTGGTTTGGATTCAAATAAGGAAACCAAGAGTCCATATAGTATTGGACTTTTCTTCCCTTGCGCCATAACTTTTGTTGCCCACCTTTCTCCATGCAAAAAAAGTTTTTGCATGATATTTTCTCTATGAAAAAGAGTCTTCTGCCCTTCCTTTCTCACATCCAAATATGGGTAAGATCCGGTGTTTTATGCTATGTTCAAAATTGATTTGAATAGGTTACCATATTAGATAAGGTTTGACCTTATCTATAAAACTTCCCTCCCACTCCCTTTTATTCCTTTCTTTTGTGCAATAAAAAGAAAAATTTTGTGGTATGGGAAACTAGATGGAGATCTGATTCAACATTAAAACAAATTGGTTGGGGCATCTCATATTTTTTGGTGTGGAATTTAGAGAGGGGGTGACAACATTTGGAAGAGTCCAAACAGTGTTGGACTCTTCACCCCAACTTCCTTACACACCAAATAAAAGGATTTTTATTCTTTCTTTTGTGCATGTAAGAGAGAAGAAAAGGTGCTTTTCACATTGAGAGGGCTTTGGGCATGGTTCCATGGTGTGAAAAATAGAGGAGAGTCCTCTTCTCTTTGGGTCAGCGCAAAACCTAGATTTCCATGGTTTGATCCTAAGGCTTTGGGAAGAGAGAAAAAGAAGAGAGAAGAGAGTCTCCTCTCCATACTTCTTTCTTATCTCAATCTCCTCCAGATGTCCTTCTTTAATCTCTAAAAAGATTTGAGAGATTTGAAGAAAGGATCTAGATCAGCCAACAAGATGGTCTTCGCGTGAGCTAGCACTCCTGAGGAGACCGATCAGATCGGGACTTCGAATGAATTTTTTATAGAGGCCAGACATATATGCGGCTGTGAGCAACCAACAAAGATCATCTTTACCATATCTCTCAGTAGTAGCGATCATCGATCCATGCTCAGATATTGAGTTTTGAACTTAGATTAGAAGTAGATTTGATCTACTGCTCACATGTATGCATGCAGATTTTATTTGCTGATTTTTAAATTTTATATACAACGTATTATGTCATAGATCCTAGAGTTGGTTGATTTATTGATCTAATCATATGTATGTTAGATTAATAAAATTAATCTAGTTACTTTCTGCTATATTTTATTTTAAAATTTTTTTAAATATATGCATGAAATCGCCTACATTTTTCAACAAGAGAAATATGAGAAGAGCTTTCAAGAACTAAAAAGATGTTTAGTATCAGCTCCTATTCTTATCCTACTGTCAGGAAGTGGAGGTTTTACGATTTATAGTGATGCCTCTAAAAAAGGGTTAGGATGTGTTTTTATACAAAATGGAAAGATAGTAGCATATGCCTCAAGACAACTTAAACTATATGAAGAGAACTATCCAACCCATGATTTGGAGCTGGCAGTAGTAGTTTTTGCCTTGAAGATTTGGAGACATTATTTGTCTGGAGTACCATATAAAATTTTTATAGATCATAAGAGCCTCAAATACATCTTCTATTGGAAAATATATCTCAAAGCCAATCGTCAGCCTGTTGACGATAGTGCTCATCTTGTAAATTGTATATAAATTTTTATTAATAAAAGTTATTTGATATTTTTATTACAAATTATCTATCTTTGAACTTTTATATTGTAATAAAGTCCTTATAACTAGAATTAATCAATAAAAGAGGATTTATCGTTAAGTCTTTAAAAGTGTTCGTGACTAAATGATTGCTATTAATAGGATTGATAGTAATATTGAGTATAGATCGTTGCACATCATATGAGTTAGTTGTCCTCTAAATCAAGGAGTGTAGATGTTGCCCAGCTATGCAACCCAAGAGGGGGGGGTAAATTGGGTTTTTAAAAAATTTTAAGCTTAACTTATGTCTTATGAAAAATATTTGACAATAGCTAAATAAATAGGGAGAGTAAAGTTAATTCAAGGCTAATGACTAAATGCAAGAATGCAAGAGAATAATGAAGAGTTAAAGAAGAACAATTAGGCACAACATAAATAAAAGAATTTATAGTGGTTCGGTGCCAACCTTGCACCTATATCCACTCCCCAAGCTCCTACTTGGGAATTCCAATCCACTAATCTTGTATTCAACCCGAATACAAACGTCGAAAACTTTGACTCTAGCTATCCCAAGCTAGTCTACTTGTTTCCCGAGTACAAGCCAATCCAATAAACTTCGATTCAAGGTTCGGATCAATCTTCCCTTGTTTTGGAACCCTTCCAAAACAAAAACAATAACTCAAGCAAAGTATAACAATGAATAGCACAAATAAGTACAAAGAAAGCTTCTTTAATGAGCGAATGAGACTTTAAATACACTTTACTCAAAGAGAAGAAGACTCTTTTTGATTTTCTCAAGGTGGTTGGTGACTTGAATGTGCATTTGAGGAGTTGGTGAGCTTGGATTAAAGGCTTCTTGAATGCTTTGAGTGAGCTCTTGCTTAAGGCTGAAAAGTTTGCTTGAAATTCCTTTTTCAAAAACTCTCTTCTTGATTCTTCTTCTTGATTCCCACCTTTTTGTTCCTTTTATAGCTTTAAGAAATAGTGAAAAATATTCTGGACTGAAATAGAGCCGTTAGACCACATTAAATGAGCATTAAAATCACTTAAAATGGGTTAAAAACTAGCCGTTGTGGAACAATCCCGTCACAGGGGTCGACTCATGCCTGGGGGTCGACTCATGGGTCGACCTCTATGGAAGAACACCAGAAAACCACCAGAAAATAAGGTTCTGTGATTTTTGGCCTAAAAACAGTAGGGGTCGACTCATGGGTCAACTCATGCCTTGGGGGTCGACTCATGGGTCAACTCACAGGTTGTGCCAAGCCAAAAAATCTGCGTGCCAAACAGCTCATTGTGCCATGAGTTGACTCATGGGTTGACTCATATTTTTCAAACATGAATATCTTTCAAAATACAAGTCCAAAAATAATAAAATTTTCACCAATGGATTACAAATCTTTTGTTCTATCACTTGATACTTTCAAATCAAGGTTTGGTAAAATTATGATTTTGTCCCTGAAGAGCAATAAGTCTTTTTCAAGCGAAAATCATTAGTACCCCTTCAAATGCTTTGTAATCATCAAAATCAATCCAAGGAGCAACAATCTCCCCCTTTTTGATGATGACAAAATACTTGAGCAAAAGCATATATATGAAGCAATACGCATGAATTTCAAAGGAATGAAATGCATTATAGGTAGTTGAAGATAAATAGAAAATTTACTACCAACTTGAAAATTACTTATAAGTGCATTTGCTTGAAAAGAAGATTGATTCTTTTGGCATGTGATACATGTGTCCATTTGCTTGTGTTGCTTATTTGCATAAACAATTTGTCTATTGCTTAATAAATTAAAAATTTACTCATTTGATTATATGATTTTGATATCAGAGCAAAATTTATTTTTATTATCAGAGCAAAGCAGAATTTGCCTAAGGATTTTGAAAATTGCTCATTTGAAAATATCTCATTTGCTCATTTGCTTGTTTTTCAAATTGCTTAGCATCTTGAAAATTTGCTCATTCTCATTTGATTATTTAATTTTGGTACCAGAGCATGTCTAGAAATTAATTTTAAAGTTTGCTCATTTGCTTTTGCTTAACAATTTACTCATTTTGCTTTGAATTCTTTTATTAATCTACTTTTGATTCTTTTATCAATTTGCTTTTAATTCTTTCATCAATTTGCTTTTGATTCTTTCATTTTGGTATAGCATTTCTCCCCCTTTTTGACATCATCAACAAAAGATTGTTTACTCCCCCTTTTTCTTTGAATACATTTTCTCTTTTTCTTTCTTTTGATGGAAATAATTTTACTAATATTACTTTTGTTTACTCCCTCTGAATACAACAAACATAAAAGATATACCATTGGATATCATGGATAGCATATATTACAATTCATAATATCTTAAGCATGCACATAATTGAAAGCAACTAAATTTGAAGGTCATACATTAAAAGTTGAAGAGTAGATATATAATCAAAAAGTGACTGATACCACATAGTGGTTCCAATACAAATACCAAAATATAAAAGTTAATCAGTCAACATCATTACATGTCCCAAAAGATAGATCCTAGAAAGAGACAAAAGACAAGACTAACTACAAGGATCTAGTAGAGCTCATGACTGGATGGATCAGAATCAGATGTATCAGAGATGGGGTGGGGAGATGAAGGATCACGACCAAGAACTCGTCCTCTACCCCATCTGCCTCTGGCACGAGTGGAGGTGCTGGCACGAGTAGGTGGACGAGATGATCCTGAAGGCTGAGAAGCAATAGACTGAACTGCAAGAGAGAGCCTAATGGTGTCAAGAAGGTTCAGAGCTCTCAAAATAGACTGAAGCAGTGCAGTGAACTATGTGGATGCATGCTCACTAGAGCCTCTGATCTCTCTCCTCAGGAAATCAAATCCACTCTCCAATACTCCTCTAAGTCTGGCTGCCTCCGTAGATAGGTCTGAGACCTCAGTAGTGCACTCCTGTGGCTGTGGATGGGCCAGAGCTAACACTTGCTCCTGCAAGTCAAGTACCCTCCCAGTCAGTCTCAAAATGTAACCCTCGAGCTGCTGAATCCAAACTGACTGATCTGAGATCATCTGAAATATAGTGGAGATGTGGGGGATCAAAATCTGATCAGATGCATCTAATGATGTGGATCCCGATGCAAAAGCTGAAGTGCCTCACTGTCGAGAAAGCAAGAAAGCCACACGCTGAGAGATCATCTCAATCTGGTCATCAGCCAATCTGATCTCTGAGGGAAATGCTCTGCTGTCCGACTGCTGGACTGGGGTGTGCCTCCTAGTGGACTCTGAAGGGCCAGCCTCTGGATCTGAAACAAACTGGATGTCTGGAGATGCTGCCCTGATATCATGGAGAGGTGATGAAGGACCTTCTTCCTCAGCTCTATCCTCAGCTCTGTCCTCAACTCTCTCTTCTGCACCCTTAATCCAACCACCATCAGTCCTAGTGAATCCCATGCGGTGCAAAGTGTGTTGGTTGATGGTGTCAGAGTGAGAAAGCCTATCAGATGCCTCCCCCTCAAAACTAACTCCAAACCTCCTGAATACCAGGGTGAGGGTCATACCAAAAGGCAGATGAGCCTTGGATCTATTCAGTGTTTCTCTCATGGCCTCAATCATTAATGCTGGGAGGTTTAAGGGGGTTTGGATGATCACATGAAACATGATGCAGATGTCTCGGCCTGAAAGGACGTCATGTCTACCACTTCTTGGGAAGAAAAGCTTTGTTACCAATTGATGTAAAATCCTCATTTCAATGGACAGGATCTTGGCTTCTAGTTTATTCAGGCTTTCCGAGTAGGTTCCTCCTAAAATCACATTAATCCCCTCTTCCTTCACTGGGAGTTCCATGTTTGAATATCCCTCACAGAGCAAATGAAGAATCTCTCCCAAAATAACAGGATCTAAACAGATATCAACACCCTTAACAGTAGATGTTACTGTTCCATTCCCATAGCACAAATTCAGATAAAACTCTCTAACCAAATCTAAATATGTAACTTCTTTAAGAGAATAGTAAAATCCCCAACCTTGGTTTTTGATCTTTGAACCAATGGAGAACCCCTCTTTTTCAAAAAATCTGAAGTCAACATTTTTCCCGATTTCTACCTTTCTGACAGAGAGAGGAATTTTACTAGGGCTAAGAGGAGACTGAGAGGAACCTGGAGCGGATGCCGAAGCAGGAATGGAAGCAGAAGAGGTCTGAGAAGCTCGTCTTTTCCTGCGCATGCTCTCTTCCAACTCACGGACCGATTTTCTTCTTTGAGGGAGCTTCATTTTTGGAGCCATACTCACCACCAGAACAAGCAAGGAGACTTGGAAGATCAAATGTGTGAGGAGATAGAGGGTTATTAGGGGATGGAAAAGGATTTTTGGAGGAGAGAAACCTCGATTTGGAGGAGAATGGTGGAAGCTAGGGCACGCTCCAACCGCTCCAATCAAGGGAGAAAAATGGGAATAGCTCCTTTCCCAAGGGGCAATTTGAGGTGGAGAGGTGATGGGAGAAAGATCTTGGGCTTATACCTTGAATTTGGAGAGAAAGAAGAAGAGGACTATGGATTTTGGAGGGAGGAAGACGAAGATGGAGAGGGTCGGCTCATGAATAGGGTTTTAACCAAAAAGAGAGGAATCCGTGGGGTTTTGGTCGAAAATTACAAGTATGCCATTGGGTCGACCCTAGGGGGTCGACTCATGATTCACAAAATTTCAGAAAAAATATGAATAAATTCTAAAAAAAATCAAAATTCTGAGAGAAGAATTTTTGCTCTATGAAAAATTGTGAGAATGATAATCTTGAGCTTTTAGGTCCAAGAGAGATGATGGAAATTGAGCTCAAAGAAATTTTGACATTGATTCCTTGGAATTAGAGAGATATTTAAGCAAATGGATCAAGAATTCCTAGATCTCTCCTAATTTCACAGAATCTATCTTCACTTAAGGCCTTTGTAAAAATGTCGGCTAATTATTTTTCAGTACAAATATAGTCAAGAATTATATCTTTATTTTGAACATGTTCTCTTATAAAATGATGTCTGATTTCAATATGTTTAGACCTAGAATACTGAATTGAATTTTTAGTAAGATTTATGGCACTAGTGTTATCACATCTTATGGGTGTTTCAATAAGTTTGATACCAAAATCTTCGAGTTATTGCTTAATCCACAAAATTTGAGCACAACAACTTCCGACTGTAATGTATTCAGCCTCGACCGTAGACAGTGCTACCGAATTTTATTTCTTGCTAAACCAGGAGATTAGGTTAACTCTAAGAAATTGGCAAGTTTCACTAGTGCTTTTTCTATCTAATCTACATCCAGCAAAGTCAGCATCTGAATATCCTATTAAATCAATTAATGAGTCCTTAGAGTACCATAATCCTAATGTTTGAGTACCATTTAAATATCTAAGGATTCTTTTAACAGCATTCAAGTGAGATTCTTTAGGATTAGATTGAAATCTAGCACACAGACAAACGTTAAATATGATATCAGGCCTACTTGCAGTCAAATATAATAGAGAGCCAATCATACCTCTATAATATTTTAAGTCTACACATTTACCTTCTTCATCCTTGTCAAGCTTACATGAAGGGCTCATGGGTGTGCCAATTGCTTTGGAGTTCTCCATTCCAAATCTTTTGAGTAATTCCTTGGTATACTTACTTTGGGTGATGGAGATTCCTTCCTTTGTTTGTTTGATTTGGAGTCCGAGGAAGAATGTAAGTTCTCCCATCATGCTCATCTCGAACTCCCCCTGCATGAGCTTAGCAAAGTCTTGACAAAGAGATTCATTAGTAGACCCAAAAATAATGTCATCAACATATATTTGTATAATTAACATATCATTTTGATTTCTTTTAATGAAAAGGGTTGTGTCTATGTTACCTCTTGAAAAACCATTATTTAGTAAAAATTTGCTTAGCCAATCATACCAAGCCCTAGGTGCTTGTTTCAAAATATATAGAGCTTTATTTAATTTAAAAACATGATTAGGAAAAGCATGATTTTTAAAACCTGGAGGTTGTTCTACATAGACTTTTTCAGCAATATATCCATTCAAAAATGCACTTTTGACATCCATTTAAAATAATTTAAATTTCATAAAGCAAGCATATGCAAGTAGAAGTCTGATGGACTCTAATCTAGCAACAGGTGCAAAGGTCTCATCAAAATCAATTCCTTCTTCTTGATTATAGCCTTTAGCAACCAATCTTGCTTTATTTCTTATTACATTTTCATGTTCATCTAATTTATTCCTAAAGACCCATTTTGTGTCAATTATTGAATAATTTTTAGGTCTTGATACTAAAGTCCATACATTATTTCTTTCAAATTGATTAAGTTCCTCTTGCATTGCATTAATCCAATTATAATCATTTTCAGCTTCTTCAATAGTTTTTGGTTCAAGATGAGAGACAAAAGCACAATGATTAAATACATCTTTAAGTGAAGAACGAGTTTTTACCCCATGCATAGGATCACCAATAATTAGCTCCTTAGGATGATTGTGAACATACCTCCATTCTTTAGGTAGGTCATTTGTACCTTGAGATTGTTCTTGATGTTCTTCACCTCTCTCATCCTGTTTGTCTTCATGTTCCTCATCATCTTGAATTGTTGAATCTTTCAGAGTGATCTCCTTCATTTTTTCTATAAGAGGATCTGCATCATTAACACCTCATTCTTCCTTGAAGGAAGATTGTTAGATTCATCAAAGACAACATGCATCGACTCCTCTACTACTAAGGTTCTTTTGTTAAAAACTCTAAAAGCTTTACTAGTAGAGGAGTAACCAAGAAAAATTGCTTCATCTAATTTTGCATCAAATTTTCCAAGTCTTTCTTTACCATTATTTAATACAAAATATCGGCAACCAAAAACATGAAAATAAGCAATATTAGGTTTTCTTTCTTTCTAAAGCTCATAGGGAGTTTTCTTTAAAATTTGTCTAATCAAAGCACGATTTAAAATGTAACATGCTGTGTTAATGACTTCCACCCAAAAGTATCTTGGAAGGTTGCTTTCACATAGCATGGTACGGGCCATTTCTTCTAGGGTTCTATTTTTCCTTTCTACTACCCCATTTTGTTGGGGTGTCCTAGGTGCAGAAAAATTATGGCCTATTCCTTTTTCACCATAAAATTTTTCAAAGTTTTGATTTTCAAATTCAGTTCCATGATCACTTTGAATATTTTGAATTGAAAATTCTTTCTCATTAGTGACTTTTCGATAAAATTTAGTGAAAACTTGAAAAGTTTCATCTTTGTGTGCCAAAAAGAAAATTCAAGTAAAATGAGAGTAATCATCTATAATTACAAAACCGTATCGTTTTCCTTCCAGACTAGTAGTTCTAGTAGGTCCAAATAAGTCCATATGCAAAAGCTCTCAAGGTCTAGAGGTTGAAACAATATTTTTGGATTTAAATAAAACTCTTATTTGTTTACCTAGTTGGCATGCATCACAAATTCTATCCTTTTTAAAATTTAATTTTGGTAAACCAAGAACCAATTCGTTCTTAATTAATTTTGAAAGTGAATGCATGCTAATATGTGCAAGCCTACGATGCCAAAGCCAACTAGTCTCATTAATTTTGGCATTCAAAGATACTAGGCATTGCATATTTATTTTGGATAGATCATTTAAATCTACCATATAAACATTACCATGTCTATGTCCAATAAATTTAATGCCATCATTAATAGGACTAGTTACAATGCAAACAGAAGATTCAAAAATAACTTTATATCCTTTATAACAAAATTGACTAATGCTTAGTAAATTATGCTTTAAATCATCTACTAACAAAATATTTTCAATGTATTTGGAGGGAGTGATACCAATGTTACCTATACCGATAATCTTTCCTTTGCCATTGTCTCCAAAGGTGACCATCCCTCCATTCTTAGCATCAAGAGTGATGAATTGGGATTCATCACCAGTCATGTGTCTCGAGCATCCGCTGTCAAGATACCATTTCCTGTTTCCTCCTTGGGATGCTAGACACACCTGCAAGCAAAAGTCAAGTTTTTGTTTTAGGTACCCAAGCTTTCTTGGTTCCTTTTTGGTTAGTTATAATGGTTCCTTTTGGAACCCATATTTTCTTTACATTTGAGTTTGCAGATTTGTTAGAGAAGCAAGTGTATGACTTATGTCCTACTCTACCACATTTAAAGCAAGTAATATTAGAAGACTTGTTACTTAAAGAGTTTACATAGATATTTTTCAGATACTTTAGTTTCTTCAAGGGGTTATAGCCAAGTCCAGCCTTATCATACACGGCCTTTTGATTTTCAAGAATCATATTAAGTTTATTTGAACTCAAGGTGAATTTTTCAACTAATGGTTTTAGCTTGGCAATTTCATTCTTTAAACTTTAATTTTTTGGAAGCAGGGTGGATTTTTTAATTGAAATGCTTTCATTTTGTTTCAATAAAGATTGATTTTTCGATTTTAGATCTTTGTTCTTTATCCCTAGTTTTTTTAGTTCATCAACTAAATCACAAAAAGCTTCATGTAGTTCTTCAAATGTAAAGTCACTAGGAGTTTCGGAGATTACCTCATTTTCATATGCCATAAGGCACAGGTTGGCTTGTTCAGTCGAGTCTTCCTCTTCGGAGCTTGAGTCATCACTTGCACTCCAAGTGACCATCATGGCCTTCTTCTTGTACTTCTTGGGACCCTTCTTCAGTTGTGGACATTCGGACTTGAAGTATCCCGATTTCTTGCACTCATAGCAGATAAGGGGTTGGTCTTTATCCTTTTCTTTGCTCTATTCCCTTTTTGTGAATGGCCTCTTCCTTATCCCTTGTTTCTTTTTTCTCAAAAATTTCTTGAACCTTCAAGTAATGAGTGCCATCTCTTCATCTTGCTCTTCATTTTTGGTGTCATCATTTTCTTCATCTGATGGAGCTGTGGATTTGAGTGTGATTGTTCTCTTCTTTTTGACTTCTTCCTCTTGATGTTGCTTCATGCTCAGCTCATGAGTCATCAATGATTCAAGAAGCTCTTCCAAGGATAGAATATTCAAGTCCTTGGCTTCTTGGATGGCAGTCACTTTGGCTTCCCAAGTTCTTGGTAAGGATCTGAGAATCTTTCTTACAAGCTCACTGTTAGTATAGGACTTACCAAGACTCTTTAAACCATTTATAATATCAGTAAAGTGAGTAAATATTTCAGTTATGGACTCATCATGCTCTATTTTAAACAATTCATATTTATGCACAAGCATGTTGATTTTGGACTCCTTTACTTGATTGGTTCCTTCATGGGTTACTTCTAACCTATCCCATATTTCTTTGGCAGACGAGCAAGTAGAAATGCGATTAAATTCGTTAGCATCAAGAGCACAATAAAGAATATTCATAGCTTTAGCATTTAATTGGGCCATTTTCTTATCAACCTCATCCCATTCTTTCTCGGGTTTGGCTGATTCCACACCGTCTATAATTTTAGTGGGTGTGTGAGGATCGTTCACTATGATACTCCACAAATCATAGTCGAGTGCTTGAATGAATATTTTCATCCGAGCTTTCCAATAGGTGTAATTAGACCCATTGAAAAGTGAAGGTCGGTAAGTGGATTGCCCCTCGGCTAGAGAAGTGCCGACTTGAGTTGCCATAGATCTTTGGCTCTTTGATTGATTAGATCAAAGTAGGGTTAGAGCACCGGGCTCTGATACCACTTGTTGCCCAGCTATGCAACCCAAGAGGGGGGGTGAATTGGGTTTCTAAAAAATTTTAAGCTTAACTTATGTCTTATGAAAAATGTTTGACAATAGCTAAATAAATAGGGAGAGTAAAATTAATTCAAGGCTAATGACTAAATGCAAGAATGCAAGAGAATAATGAAGAGTTAAAGAAGAGCAATTAGGCACAACACAAACAAAAAGATTTATAGTGGTTCGGTGCCAACCTTGCACCTACATCCACTCCCTAAGCTCCTACTTGGGAATTCCAATCCACTAATCTTGTATTCAACCCGAATACAAATATCAAAAACTCTGACTCTAGCTATCCCAAGCTAGTCCACTTATTTTCTGGATACAAGCCAATCTAATACACTCCGATTTAAGGTTCGGATCAACCTTCTCTTGTTTTGGAACCCTTCCAAAATAAAAATAATAACTCAAGCAAAGTATAACAATGAATAGCACAAGTAAGTACAAAGAAAGCTCTTTTAATGAGCGAATGAGACTTTAAATACACTTTACTCAAAGAGAAGAAGACTCTTTTTGATTTTCTCAAGGTAGTTGGTGACTTGAATGTGCACTTGAGGAGTTGGTGAGCTTGGATTAAAGGTTTCTTGAATGCTTTGAGTGAGCTCTTGCTTAGGACTGAAAAGTTTGCTTGAAATCCCTTTTTCAAAAACTCTCTTCTTGATTTCTACCTTTTTGTCCCTTTTATAGCTTTAAGAAATAGTGAAAAATATTCTGAACTGAAATAGAGCCATTAGACCATATTAAATGAGCATTAAAATCACTTAAAATGGGTTAAAAATTAGCCGTTGTGGAACAATCCCGTCACAGGGGTTGACTCATGGGTCGACTCATGCCTGGGGGTCGACTCATGGGTCGACCTCTGTGGAAGAACACCAGAAAACAAGGTTCTATGATTTTTGGCCTAAAAACAGCAGGGGTCGACTCATGGGTCGACTCATGCCTTGGGGGTCGACTCATGGGTCGACTCACAGGTTGTGCCAAGCCAAAAAATTTACGTGCCAAATAGCTCATTGTGCCATGAGTTGACTCATGGGTCGACTCATATTTTTCAAATATGAATATCTTTCAAAATACAAGTCCAAAAATAATAAAATTTTCATCAATGGATCACAAATCTTTTGTTCTATCACTTGATACTTTCAAATCAAGATTTGATAAAATTACGATTTTGTCCTTGAAGAGCAATAAGTCTTTTTCAAGCGAAAATCATTAGTACCCCTTCAAATGCTTTGTAATCATCAAAATCAATCCAAGGAGCAACAGTAGAGATATTGTTATGGCATGCAAATGGAATGTAGAGTATATTTGTATCAAATGTGATCATCTGTCGAGTATGCTGCTGTCAAGAGTAGCTCGTGAAGGGTATAGGTATTAGTGTTTCTCAGACTTGAGACTACTATGGTGACTTATAAGCAACTCACTATACTTTAGTACTAGACGATCTAAGTTTTTAACTCAGTGATAGAAAGACACTGGGTGCAGTCAAGTACTTATCAAGTCAGTGTGTGAGTTAAGATGGAATTGACCCCTCTAAATTAGCAGAAGATATGCATCAGTGTATTTCAATTTAGTAAAATTTTGATCAGGATAATCCATGAGATGGATTTGAAAGATTAAAATATAATGTAGTCGACTTAATTAAAGTTCATAATTAAATCCTAGGTCACCTTGAGTATTAGGATCAAAGAGATAAATTATACGATAACCATACGCCGGTAGGTTCTAGAATGTTGCTTTGCAATACTTCGACCTATCCGGTCGTTGGGTCACCATTGCTAGATGGTTACATCGATTGGTATTGAAAGTTATTCTTATGCTACTGACTTAGATTCGCACCTATGGGATCACACACATTAAAAAATTTGGTCAGATCTAATAGCTGAAGAGTCCAATTAAATTGTGACTCTGGAGATAAGTCCTACTAGGACTGGGACTCTTAGGGAGAGTCCCACTGGGACTAGGACTCTATTATTATAAAAAATTAATTATTAATTAGATTATTAATTAACTCAATTTGATTGAGTAAAGTGCTTTGAATCAAGTCTAATTGAATTAGATTTAGTTCGACTCAGATTGGATTTGATATTATCAATCCTGATTATCAAAAAAATTTGATCCTGATTCGATCAAGATTTGGACTCGATTAATTCCTAATTGGGTTAAAAATTTGATGAGATATTTAGATTTCTAATTGAATTTGGTTCATTTCTATCAATGGATTCAATCCAAATTTGATTTGGATTAGAATTAGATTAGAAATGAAGAGTCCTTATCAAGTTAGACTCTATCCTTATCTACTTGCACCACACTTGGACTCATGTCCACATCTCCACGTCAAATTAGATTTGGCTTGACCTTTTTGGTGTCAAAGTAGTTGACCTAATAAGGGTGGGTGGCAATGATTGATGTGTCATAATCTTATCTCCTGTCTAATTCGAATGCGATCCAAATTAAAGATAAGATGTAAACTAGGAAAGAGATTTTTTATACATGAAAGATTGTTGGTACTTTTATAATTTCTTCCCTATTTTTCTTGGAGAGTCCTTCAGTGTGAGAGATTTCAAAATCCTTCTCCATGCTATAGTAATTTTTTTAAAATTTTTTGGGATGACGAAAGTGATTTTGGCGTGGATCTTGGTGCCCTTCTTTGGTGAAACCCTAATTCCTAGTCTATAAAAAGGGGGCTCCTCTCTTGGACGTCCCTGAAAGAATGGTGCCCTACAAGCCAATCACATGGGTGATGTGAAGAGACTTTTTTGTATTTTCTTCCTGCTCATTTACATGACATTGTTATTTTATTCATGAGATATTGTGTTTTATCATTTGCTGCATCATATTTTTATGATTATGATAAACCTCATAGATTAGGATAATGATTTTAGAGCCATGATGAGATCATGCTAGTGAGATCTAAAATCTTGATAGCTCCAATCTAAAATATTTTCAGTTATTGGATCATCAAGTTGGAGATCAATAATACTGATAAAATTGGTACATCCTATGTATGCTCGATGGAGAGGATGGTTGATCTCACAATCACTTGTATAGTGATACTATTACAAAGATATAGGTGCTTATTAAAGAATAAGTTCACTGAACTGATCCAAAAAAAGAACATCTGATGGAGCCTTACCACATGTCAATAGATAATTTCTCAGTGGGAGTAGTGCATGTGATCCTTTGACCTGAGATCATCATGGTACCTTATGTATATGCATTCTTACTTTGGTTTATTCCCTAGCATGCCATTTTGAGATGTGTATGGGATATTTTGGATATGATAAAGTATAAATGGAGGTTGTGAGTGGTCAATAAAGAATCGATCACTCTTTGTAGGAGGAGAGAACATCCTATGTGATCTCATAGGATGATGACTCTAAAAGTCTTTGGCCAAAGCAAGGATGAACAGTAAAAAAAATTTCTACTACTTCATCGATCGAGTCATTATCATTGGATCAAAATACATATGGATAGATATTTGGGCTTGATATGATTTCATGCCTTTGGTCTGTCAGGGATGTTGTGTGATCGAAGGATTGAATTGCACGGTAACTCACTACAGAAGGGTAATTTTGATATTTTTATCAAATTTTAAATCTTTTGGATAGTCATGACATATTGCTAAACATCAATCTTAACTTGTGAACTCATCAAAATTAAAAGAGTTTAATTCGAGAATCAATTAAGAAGAGTCCTAATTGATTGGGCTCTTAAGCTAACCTAATCTAATCGGATTAGGGTTTTATCGAGAGTCAGATCCATTGCTGGCTAGATTTGAAACCCAATGGATCACACACAATAGAGATTGGATCTTGATCTAATCTATTTAGATTTTTTATAAATTCAATGGGTTAATTGAATTGCTAGCACATCAATTAATCTAAGTTTTCAATTGGGTTTAGTGCAAAGGTGTTTATGCTAACCCTTGACTTATTGCCTTGACCTAATGTGATTAGGTTTGAATCATCTAATTGTTAGGTGGCTGATCTGATTTTTATGGAAGAGTTTCATATGGAATCAACCTTCTCCATGCCAAAACCACACACAAGAAAAAAGATGGCATCATATTTATTTTAGGTGTTTAAGAAGAGGAGTTCTTCTTTCATACTCCTCTTAATTTTCTTACCATGTTTCACATGTCCCTTTGTTTTGTGTGCCATCAGATGGTGCCTTGGGATATATGGATGTGAAAAAGAAGGAAGAGTCCTTCTCTAGCAAGAAATTCACATGCCAAATTAAATGGGACACCACATCCTTTTGTGTGTTGAATATGGAAGAGTCCATTTCATTTTGGACTCTTGGTTTCTCACGTGCTCCCTTATCCCACATGCCATCAGATGGCATTCTGATTCTTTTATGCAGAAGAAGAGTCCATTGGATGTATATTGTCAAGACTTATGATTCTTGCATTTGATGCATTTACCTAAGATCCAAGGGTTGACCACCATGTAATTGGGCACTCACCATTGTGAGTCTTCCATCTTGGTTGTTGTCCAAAATATGTGTGGAGCCAAAAAATTTTGATCATGAAAGGATACTTCAGACATTGATTAGGATTTTTATCGATGAATTTGTTTAATTATAATTCATTGATCTAATGTGATTAGAATTAATAATTATAGATTAAATTAAATTCATAATTTTAATTTGATTAGAAATTATATTTCATTTTAGGTTGATCAAATTATTATTTACCTAATTTGATTAGAATTTAAATCATGGTTGACCGAATATATGCTAATCTAATTAATTTAGGTTAACCTAAGAATTGATCAATCCAACTCAAAAAGGATGACAAATGATTGATTTAAAATTATAAATTAGATCAAGTGTTGAATATGAATCAAAAACCCTAGATGGACTTTATGCTCAAATATTTAAACATCTCCATTATCATGTTTATGAATGATATCACAATTAAAATAATATGAGTAGTTAATTATTTTATTTTATAATTATTATAAAATACATATTGAGTGGTTATGGATTATGGTACATCCATGTGATGGATGTATGCATGAATGCTCCTCTATTGGCTGATTACATCTGCAAGAGTTGTAATTGGGGTTGGGTGCCCCTGATGCATTACATTATAGCTATATCATTCTTTTGTATGTTTCTAAATGTTGATTGAAATTTTTATATATTGATGTAAAATTATAAAAAAAAAATTATTTAAGAATAGATAAAAATTATTTCTTTTTATTTTCAGATAAAGATCAAGCATTCATGGTAGTCTTCATGGAGATAAAAACTGGACTACCAGGTATTTGTAAAGTAGAGGTGCATTAAGATTGATCATGAGATGGTTCAATTTAAAATGCACCTAGGGTTAGACCCATAGATCATCCTGTGGCTCGGATGATTTTTCAGAAGTCCATAACTGTTAGATTTTCTTTATATGCTCTTACATGCTGGTAGTTAGAATTAGAATTAAAATTATATATGATGTATTTTTTGGATGTGCATGAGACCTAAGTCCCTCATTTAAATTATATTAAGTCATAATGGCGAAGTGTTAAGAACACTACCCATGCCTTCCTTCATGCTAAGCCAGTATTATGTTAAGAACCATAGTAGGCTTGTTGTGCTATCCACAAAGCTTGCTATGGAGACTGATTTGATACTGTCTTGGTGCATAATGAAGCTAATGGTACTTAGCTCATACTAAGTCAATAGAGTATGTCAAAAGTTGTAGTGAGTTTGTTGTGCTATCCATAAGACTTGCTATAGAGATTGATATGATGTTAACTAAGTGATGCTTATGGCATATTCTGATAGTGCTGCCTTATTGTGCTATCTACAAAGATAGTATTATTCAGATATGACTATATAAGATTGAAGGGTATGACTTAACTAAAATACTATAATTTATTGTGCTATCCATAGGACTATAAGTATTTTAGAAGCAAAAGTTATGTTGAGAGTTGCATGAGATGTAATTGGTAAAGAGTTACCTACCTTTGAACTTATAGGAGCTTGTTGTACTATCCATAAGGTTTTTTATAAGAAATTAGGATCTTAACCCCACTAAAAAACTAGATGATATGTTTTCTTATTTTCATACATTGAGGGCTATGAAATTCGCTAAAATAGTGAGAGACACATTTAGATAAAAATCTCATCTAAATTGTGCATGTCATCATAAGTAATTTTTTTATGTTCTTATATATTCATCTGCTTCTGAGTAGTTCTTTTATGTTCTTATATGTTCTTTTATATTCTTATATATTCATCTGCATCTTCACTATCACTGCTTGGGATATTTTTAAATTGATCAAACTTCATGGAATGTTTGAAAAATCTGAAAATAGTTCTCACATAGGAAATAGTCTCTTATTCTCTTGATTTTGATTTGTTCAGAGATGATACTATAAAGAAGAAAAAATCACATATAAGATATGGTGGGGGATGATAGTATGACTGTCAAATATATCTTGATTAACTTAATCATGTGATTAAGTCTTTATCATGAATAATGAGTTAATCTAGGATTTGATCCTACTAACTCTCCTAGATTCCTTCTTTAGCATCTTCCAGGAGAAAAAGGTGAAGATTGTCTTTGCCATGGGTATCAATTTTCATTATAGTAATGATGAGCATTGGAGAAAAATTGTAAGAATTATCTTATAAGTATGAAGTAGTAGCAGAATGCAAAAGTTGCATCTGCTAATGGTTTGTATATGATATAAACTAATTTATTATTGAGTGTTTCAGAATTTTTGGTATGAGATACCTTATATAGGTCTCACTTATACAAAGTATTGCTAGACCTATAAAGTTGAAGAGAGATGACTACATTGTTTTGGCACTGATGGATAGTCCATTCATGCTAAGGCTATAGGAACCTATGTAACTTTCTATCAAGGTTTAGAAACTAATAGACCATTGTTATATGTCTAAATTTATCAAAAATATTATTTTAATTTTTTTGTTATTGTAACATGGAATTGAAATTAATGTTAAGAGAAAAGGTTGCTCTCCTTCTAGTAAATTTTATAGCTATAGATTTATGATAATGGTCTCATATTTCTGTCACTCAATGATATTGTTCTTCATTTTGATGGGAATAAAAAATAAATATGTGATGGTCACATATCTCTGGCACTGCCAACTTGACTATTTTTGTGAGTTAAAGATAAACAAGTAATACAAAGAAGAGTTCTTTGATCTGTATGATTTTTAATCATATAGATCTTGTAAATCTTGTCTCGTGGATAAAATGACCAAGATCTCATTTACTAGACATGGTAAAAGATGCGTGCGAGGTATTAGATCTTGAACATATGGTTGTTTGAAAACTAATAATATCTCGATCCAAAGAAGGATACTTCATATGAGATATCGTGTGCTCTCTAATTTGCTTCACAAATCTCATTCTAGAGATATGCCTTAGAAATTGCTGCATATATTTTTTAAATAGATACCATCAAAATCTATTACTAGCATTCCATATGAAATATAGAAAGAGGCAAGTTGCCCAACTTATATGAAAAGAGTTGATGTACATAAGTTTTGTACTAGATTAGCTTTGTATAAGTTTATAGGTTATTCTAAGAGTGGTATGTAATACTACTTCTACCACCCTACAAGGCAAAAGTATTTTGTTAGTAGGTATGCTACCTTTTGAAAAAAAAAATTCTATAAAGGGGACAGTGGGAGGATAATTGAACTTGAGAAGTTCAAGACCTATAAACTATCCCATCATAATCTGTGGAGTATCCACAAGTTGATCCTCGATCAGATGTGTACATTGATAAGGAACAACCATGACACACATCTCCTCACCGAAGGTCAATCTAAGTATGTAATGTACCACTCAAAATATGGATTTATCATCAAAAATGATGATACACCATATATCATTGAGAATGATGTTTTCTAGACCTATTCGGAGATACTCATGAGTAGAGATTCTGACAGATCATGAAATCCGAAATGAACTTCTTGTACATCAACCAAGTATAGACTATGGTTGAAGCACCTATGGGTGTGATCCAACAGGCTGCTAACGGGAATGTCAATCTGGATTTGTGCTTGCTATTGCCACACACCATCTAGAGAGTTTGTCTCTAATGAGAGGATAAATTTATTTATAGATTAAAGTAGGTATTGAGGAGTTGGTACTTCTATTTTTGATGAGATAGTCAAAATATTTGACTTTATCAAAACATGGATAAAACAAGTGTGTGCAAGAAGACAAGTGGGAGTCCCACTAACTTCTTATATATGAGGAAGACATATAGTATATTAGAAAGCTAGTTCCGATATTGCACTCGATCAATGATATGCTTCTCATAAAAATTTTCATAAAAAAGACTTGGGTATAGCATCCAATATACTTGGCATCTATAGGGATAGATCTAAGTGGATGTTAGGCTTGTCCCAGTCTAGGTACATGAATTTTTGTTAAAGGGGTTCAACATGAATAAGTGTAAAAGAGTTTACTTACCCATATATTCAATATACCAAGCCTGATGTGGTTTATACTTTGTGCATAATCATTGATTTCAAGTAGATCCATGAAAGGATCTTTTGAAAATTATGAAAAATATTCTCAAAGTACTTGAGAAGTACTAGAGGAGCAGTGAATTGGAAGAGTTCTAAATAGCAAACTATGTTTGACCCAGTTAAATACTATTAGTAAAGATTACTAAGAAAAGTCACCTGATGAAGGGTTCATTACTGAGTTAGGTGTAGTCTCATCATAAACCTACGTACATCCTAAGGCACTTTCACCTCATTCATGTTTGATCATAAAATGAGTTCATATAAAGAACAGCATAATGGATTAGTTCACTAAGCCTTAACACGGCAGCAGTGTGTTCGCCACCTTGATTGCCTAGGCATCAGGTATAGGGCTGATTAGGTTTAGTGCAAATGGAAGATTGAAAGAATAGTGCCCTCCAAACCAATCGTATGGGTGATGCAAAGGGACTTTTCTATATTTTTTTTCTGCTCATTTGCATGACATTAGTTATTTTATTCATAAAGTATTATGTTTTATCATTTGTTGCATCATATTTTTATGATTATGATAAACTCTATAGATTAGGATAATGATTTTAGATCCATGATGAGATCATACCAGTGAGATCTAAAATCTTGATAGCCTCAATCTAAAATATTTTCAATCATTGGATCATCGAGTCGGAGATCGATGATACCGATAAGACTGGTACATCCTATGTATACTCGATGGAGAGGATGGTTGATCTCACAATCACTTATGTGGTGACACTAATACAAGGATGTAGGTGCTCATTAGAGAATGAGTTCACTAAACTGACCTAAAAAAAGAACATCTGGTGGAGTCTTACAGCATGTCGACAAATGATTCTCCAGTGAGAGTAATGCATGTGATTCTTTGACCTAAGATCACCATGGTACCTTATGTATATGGATCCTTACTTTGGTTTATTCCCTAGCATGCCATTTTAAGATGTGTGTGAGATATTCTGGGTATGGTGAAGTGTGCATGAAGATTGTGAGTGGTCAATAAAAAATCGATCACTCCTTATAAGAGGAGAGAACATCCTATGAGATCTCATAGGATGATGACTCTGAAAGTCTCTGACTAGAGTAAGGATGAGCAGTAGAAAAAGTTTTTACTAGTTCATCAATCGAGTCATCATCATTAAATCAAGATACATATAGATAGATATTTCAGCTAGATATGATTCCATGTCCATGGTCTGTCTGGGATATTATGTGATAGAAGAATTGAATTGTACAGTAACTTGCCATGAAAGGATAATTTTGATATTTCCATCATAATTCAAATCTTCTGGATAGTCATAACATGTTGCTAGATGTCAATCTTGACTTATGGACTCATCAGAATTAAAAGAGTTTAATTCAAGAATCAATTAAGAAGAGTCCTAGTTGATTGACACTCTTGAGCTGACCTAATCTAATCAGATTAGGATTTCGTCGAGAGTCTAGATCCACTACTAGCTAGATTTGAAACCCAATGGGTCACACATAATAAAAATTTGATCTTGGTCCAATCTATTTGGATTTATTGTAACTTCAATTGGTTAATTAAATTGCTAGCACATGAATTAACCCAAGTTTTCAATTGGGTTCAGTGTAAAGGTGTTTGTGCTAACCCTTAACTTGTTGCTTTGACCTAATGTGATTAGGTTTGGACCATCTAATTGTTAGGTGACTGATCTAATTTTTTTGAAAGAGTTCCATATAAAATCAACCTTCTCCACTCCAAAACCACATGCAAGAAAAAGGATGGCGTCACATTTATTTTAGGCATTTAAGAAGAGGAGTCCTTCTTTTATACTCCTCTTAATTTTCTTACCATATTTCACACATCCCTTTGTTTTGTGCACCATCAGATGGTGCCTTGGGATATGTGGGCATTGAAGAGAAGGAAGAGTCCTTCTCTGGCAAGAAATTCACATGCCAAATTAAATGGGATGCCACATCTTTTTGTGCATTGAATACGGAAGAGTCCATTTCATTTTGGACTCTTGGTTTCTCACGTGCTCCCTTATCCCACATGCCATCAGATGGTGTTCTGATTTTTCTAAGTAGAAGAAGAGTCCTTCTGCTTGTAAACCACTTCTTATTCCATACCATACTCTTTTGGATTACATGCTAAAAATTTATTTTTATCGTGTAAGGGAGATGGGACGCCAAGAGTTGGTGCCCCTTGGAATTGTTTGTGGCACCTCTTCATACCTTATATAAGGGGCACCACATATAGGATAAAGATCAATCCAGAGGGCTTTAAGCATGGGATATTATAAGGAGAAGATAGAAAAAATCTAAAAAAAAAATATAAGCAAAAGAGAGAGAAAAATGGAAAGGAAGAGAGGAAGGAAAATGAAAAGCATGTGATGCTTGTCCTAAAATCAGATTGTTCAAGTGTTGAATATCTAATCTAATTTTATATGGTGAGATCATTTGAAAAATAATTTCTAAAGTGATCTTAGTGGAAGTCTCGAAGGTATACAAGCAGTGGTATAATTCGTTCTTGCGAAGGATGTTTGACAGCGAACTTGCAAAGAAGGCTGCAGCACTATGTCGAATTAAAAAGGGCCTTGATCAGTCCCGTATGGATTATCATTGGAGGACTTTTAATTTAGAGTCTTGTGGAGATCTCATGATTACCAAATCATCATCTTCATGTTGGTATATGACATCTGATCTTTTCTTGTTTTACATGCTTATATTATTTGATTGTAATCATCAAGGTGTTCTTAGAGCTTTTGTGTTTCGCTAGTCTAGTTTAATTGTTAAACTTGTTTTTAATTATTGAATACATATAAAATTTTTTAAAATTTATATTTCACTGTATCATCAAAACTCAACATCCCATCATTGGTTTTCTTACTATTTTTTGATTTTTCAGAGCTCTTCTCCTCCTGTTCTCTTCCTCCTTCAGATCTCCTCTTGCTTTGGAGTGTCCAAGGTGCTTGAAGAAGAAGGAAGAGATTAGCTATCAAAGTTGCTTGCAGGCTAGCACCTCCAAGCCCCTGATCTGCACCAGTCTTCATGTGGATTTTCTATAGAGGCTAGACGACTTCGTGTGGTTGTGAGTGATCTAAGGAACACCTTCTCCAACCATTGAGCCAGAGGAGATTAATATCAAATTAGTTTGGTAATGATTTCTATCTTATCTTGATCGCAATGTTAGATCTAATAGTTAGATCTAAAATTTCAACATCGATGAGATCGATGTATGTTTTTATTTTCAGATCTAAAGTGTATATTTTTCATATCATAGATCATTGGATGGTAGTCTAGATTAGATCTTATGCATGTGATTAAGATTAAATTGTTTAATCTTTTATTTTCACTGTACAAAATTTTTTAAATTGCATGCATAGCACTACTACATATTTTTTTCAATTGGCATCAGAGCATGATTATTTTGATATGAATTATTATGACTTTAGATCTGATTTTTTTATATTAGAACTTATTATTTATGATTTAGATTAGATCTAAATAAGTTTATTTTTTGATCTGATTATCATCTGTTTAGATTAGATGTTCTAAGTAGCAAAGTACTCGAATTGGATAATCATCAAGCCATCCGATCATAGGAGCAAGTAGAATTTCATGACCCTCTCTTTTCATTCAATGGGGTGCTCTTTATGGCGTGTAGAGGTGCCACTGTGAGGTCCCATGAAGAAGAAAGTGAAAGGAGAAAACTTACTTTCTTGCAAAATCTTAGATCTTGAAATCCTAGGTATTGTTGTATGTGATGCAAGTTACGAAGAAACTAGTTACATCTAATCTTGATTAATTAAAATTATTTTAATTTAAAATTATAAAAATTTAGATTTGATCTAAAAAATTTTATAATTTAATATAAAAAATTTATATAAAAAATTATTTTCAAAATCTTAACCATATTGATGCAAAACTTAATTGAGAATTAAGTGTTAGATTAATTAGATCTAGAATTATGATTTAAGATCTAATGACATTGCATAAAATATGGGGTATGGGTTAGCTCAAATCAGATCCTTCTCTTTAATTAGGTTAGACTTAAGATTAGAATCAAAGAATTGATTGACAATATAGAGAAATTGATTAAGTCTAACTAAATATTAAATTAGATTAATCAGGATTTTTCTAATACAATAGTTATAGATGGTCAAATTCATGTTTTTGATTAGATCAAGTGGACTTTGATTGTGGCTCAGTGGTTGAACCTAAATCATTAGGTTGATCAAATCGAAACTAATTAACCAATTAGTGTCTAAGATAAGTTTGGCATTTCGATCGGTGGGTTTTAATTGGGAGCGATTTATCTGACTATTTTGATGGTGTCTAAGACAAGCTTAGCAGACCCTCTCCCCAATCTCATTTACCTATCTAATTTGATAAATTAGATTTTGATTAGATCACTAAGTGATTCTAGTTAGCCTATGCCATTAATGTTAATCAGTGTGACTGATCTAGGTGCCAGTTCAATCAACATGACCTAATCCGATTCAGTGACTTGGTGAAGTCAGTGAAAGGATTGTGGTCTACTGATTGAACTTTTCTTCTCTCTTCTTTAAATTGATTAATTTTTTTAAATTATTAGATCCCTAAAATGAGCTGATTATGGTGATAACTAGATCATAACCTTTCATTAAGGTGAATGGTAATGGGTCCATTATTTCTAATTAACATTGCAGGTACCATCCATCTGGTTTTCACTCTAAATAATGAAATTATCATCCATCATATGATGACTCTTTGAAATATCTGATGATGGTTGGGTTGATCAAGCCATCCTCGAACCTGATCACTCATTAGGTAGAATCACTGAGTAGGTTCATGTTAATGGTTTGATCTAACTGAAACTTTCAGTGGAGGCCCATTGCCTACTGAAATAAAATCTGAGACTAAATTAATTATTAAAAATTATTTGAAAAAATAATTGGTTGAGAACCTATCCATAGGTGCAAATGGGTTGATCGAGCCATCTTCGGATCTATATGCAGTATGTGTAGATTCTAGTACCTGCTAAAGAATTAAGATAATTCTTCAAATTGAAGGTAGAGGCTACCAATTCGTATAAAATAGTGGGAGGACCCTTAGACTAAAGTTCATGTCTTTAGGATTAATAAATTCATATACTAATTAGGATTTTGTTTTTCCTCATGTGTGCAAATATGGCCTCAAACTTGTTGCTCCAATCACTGTAGGACAGTGAGAAGCTAATCGGATTAAATTTGGATAATTGACATCAAAAGCTCAAGATTGTCCTAAAGCATGAGTGGATCCTATACATGATTACGGATCCAGCACCTAAGGAGCCTACTCCCAACGTCCGAGGTGTGGTCCGAGATACTTATTTGAAGTGGCTCAATGACCACACCATGGTTTATTGCATTATGCAGGCCTCCATGAATGACGAGTTCAGTCAAAAATTTGAAGAGGCTCAGCCAAAGAAAATGCTCCAAGTGTTGAGAGATTTCTTTGCTACTATTGATGACGTTGAGTGGCACAAGACTAGTTGCACCATTTTCAATATCCAGATGAGGAAAGGTGCATCTATCACCAATCATGTATTGTACATGATCGAACAGATTGAAAAATTGAGCAAGCTCGGCTTTCCTTTGCACGAACAACTGGAGAAGGTTGCGATCCTGAACTCCCTATCCAAGTCCTACCTACCGTTTCTCAATCATTTTAGAATGACAAAACTTGTAGTCAACTACCATGATCTGTTGGGATTGTTACAGACTTTTGAGAAGGATCACCAACTCCACAAAGAGACAGTAAATTTAGTGGAAGGATTTTCTTCGGGTAGACATCGTCCCTTTAAGAAAGAGAAAAAGAAGAAGAATAAGAAGGTGCCAGGTGCTGGGAGTCAATCTCAGAAATCCAAGTTCAAGGCTGATCAAAGTCAGATGGAGTGCTTCTTTTGTAAGAAGCAAGGTCACTAGAAGAGGAACTGCCCTCAGTATAAAGCTTTCCTTGACCCGAATAGATCAAAAAAGAAGAAGCAATCAGTTGCTGGACAAGGTACTTATGTGATAACACTTTGTAACTTCTCTCTTTTTGATACAATGACTTGGATATTGGATACCGATAGCCCTATTCATTTTTGCAATTCGTTGTAGGGTCTTCAGGTCAGTAAAGATTTGGAGATGATGAGAGATTCCTGAATATTGGAGATGAAAAATTAGTTCCAATTCTAGATTTAGGAATCATCAAGCTTGTATTCGAGTCTCGTTACATTATTCTTGATGAGTGTCATTACTGTCCTAATTTTCTTTTAAATATTATTTTTGTAGGTCTTTTGGCTAATTTCAATTATGAAATATCAATAAAGAAAAACTTTTGTGATATCATTTTGAATAGTGTTACAATTTTTCATGGACAGTTGAACAATGGTATTTATATTGTATCCAGGCCTAATGTAATATACATTTCAAATAAATGCTCTAGAATAGATGATGTCACAAATGCCTACCTTTAGCATTATAGGCTAGGTCATATCTATAAGAACAGGATATACATATTAGCTCAAGAGAAAATTCTTGATAAAGATGATTATGAATTGTTACCTATCTGTGAGTCTTATTTGCTTGGAAAGATGACTAAGTCACCTTTTATTAGAAAAGGTGAACGAGCCAGTGATGTGCTGGGTTTGATACATACTGATGTATGTGGACCTATGAGGATAAGTACCAGAGGAGGATATAACTATTTCATTATGTTCATAGATGACCTATCTAGTTATGGGTACGTCTACTTGATGAAACACAAGTTTGAATCGTTTGAAATGTTCAAATAGTTCTGTAATAAAATAGAGAAACAAACTAAAAAAAATATTGAAACTTTTCTATCTGACCGAAGGGTAAATATCTTTTCAGTAAATTTTTGATATATCTAGGAGAGAATGGGATTCTCTCTCAATGGACCCCTCTAGGGACACTGAAAGAAATTTACGGTAGTGTAGTACATATAATTTTAAAATTTTATACAGTAAAAATAATAGATTAAATAATTTAATTCTAATTATATATATAAGATCTAATCTTAGACTATCACATTAAGATCTTTGATATGAAAAATATATATTTTAGATCTAAAAATAAAAATCACATCGATCTCATTGACGTTGAAATTCTAGATCTAACTATTAGATCTACCATATGAATCAAAACAAGTTAGAGATCGTTACCAAACAAATTTTGATCTTGATCTCCTCTGATCCAATGATTGGAGAGGGTATTCCTCAAGTCACTCATAGCCACATGAAGTCATCTGGGCTCTACAGAAAATCCATGTGAAGACTGGCACAGATCAGGGGCTCAGAGATGCTAGTTTGCGAATAACTTCGATAGCTGATCTCTTCCTTCTTCTATAAGCATCTTGGATACTCTAAAGTGATAGAAGATCTAGAAGAAAAAGAGAGGAGGAGGAGAAGAGGTTTTGAAAATAAAAAATCTATAAGAGAATTGATTATGGGACATCCAAGAGAGGGGTCCCCTTTTTATAGACTAGGAATTGGGACTTTCCAAGAAAGGGTGCCATGAATCAACACCATAACCTCCTTTTGACATCCCAAAAAATTCTAAAAAAAATTATTAAGATGTAGAGAAGGAATCTAGAGTCTCATACACTAAATAATTATTTAATAAAAATAAAAAAAAAAATAATATGGCTCTAATAATATACCATATACAAAAACTTCTTTTTCTGCATCTTATCTCTAATTCGGATCGCATTCGAATTAGGCAAGAGGTAATATTATAACTCATCAGCTATAGTCAACCACCCTTATTGGATCCTCTCTCATGATACCAAAAATCACAACCCAGATCTAATTAGGCATGGAGAAATTGACATGGATCCAGATGTGGCGCAAAAAATAAGGATAGAGTCCTAGTTTGACTTGGACTCTTCATTTCTAATTCAATTCTAATCCAAATCGAATTTGGATTGAAAATCACTGATAAAAATGAACCTAATTTAATTAAAAATCTAAATATCTCATCAAATTTCTAACCTAATTAAAAATTAGCTGAGTCCAAATCCTGATCGAATCAGGATCAAATTTCACTTGTAATCAGGTTTGATCATATCAATCCCAATCTAAGTCGAACTGAATCTAATTCAATTAGACTTATTCCAAAGCTCTTTACTTAATAAAATTGATTCAATTAATAATCTAATAACTAATTAATTCTTTATAAATGGTAGAGTCTTAGTCCCAGTGGGACTCTCCTACAAAGTCCTAGTCCAAGTAGGACTCTTCACCAGAGTCACAATCCAATTGGATTCTTCAGCCATCAGATCTGATCAAATCTTCTAATGCGTGTGAGCCCATAGGTTCAAACCTAAGTTGGTAGCATAGAAATAACTTTCTATACCAATCAATGTTACCATCTAGTAATGATGACCCAATGATCGGATAGGTCAAAGTGTTGCAAAGCAACCTTCTGGAACCTACTGACATATGGTTGCTGTATAATTCATCCCTTTGACCCAAATGCTCAAGGTGACATAGGATTTCATTGTCAACCCTAATTAAGTCAACCATATTGTATTTCAACCTTTCAAATCTATCTCATAGATTATCCTGATCAAGATTTTGCTAGATTAAAATATATTGATGCATATCTCCAACCAATTCAGAGGGGTCAATTCCATCTTGACTCGCACACCGACTTGATAAGTACTTGACTGCATCTAGTATCCTTCCATCACTAAGTTAGAAACTCAGATGATCCGATACTAAAATACAGTGAGTTGCTTACAAGTCACCATGTGATCTTAGGTCAGAGGGACATTTATACCCATATCCTTTACAAACTACTCTTAACAGCAAAGTTCTCGGCAAATGGTCATGTTAGATGTGAATGTACTCTTACATTCCATCTTCAGGCCATAACAATGTCTTCACACTCTTTGGTTAAGAAGACAATCAACTCATATAGCATACAACGACTAACACTTGATATCGCTATCATCCTAGTAATAGCGTATCGTTTGGTCGTGAACATTTTTAAAGACTTAATGACAAATCCTCCTTTATCAATTAATAATAATCCTAAGGACTTCATTACAATACAGGAGTTCAAAGATGGTCAATTTATAATGAAAATATTCAATAATTTTTATTAATAAAAATTTATATATAATTTATAAGATGAGCACAATCATCTAACAATTGACTTTGGGATATATTTTTCAACAACTCTCACTTGGACTAAAATCAATCGATACCATATCGTATATCCATCTTTAATTTATGATCATCGAACTCCTTGATTTTGAGAGCTTTAGTAAATGAATCGGTTAGATTCTCCCTCCTGTCGATCTTCTGAAGGTCAATATCACTTCGATCCATGATCTCCCGGATAAGGTGATTGTTAGCCTATTTTGCAAGTGCACGAAATCACTCAAGTAATATAATAATAAATAAGAGATCGTTCCCACGAGGACTGAGTTTAATTATCAAAAATGAATGCTAATTTTACTAATATATAAACGATCGAAACTGAATGACAATGAAAAATAAAATTAACTCTAAAGAACTCAATGAAAGCTGAATCAAAATTCGATTGATAAAGCACTAGGATATATCTGATTTCACTTGGACCAATTATCAATTCCAGCTATTCTGATTAATAATCCAAATTTAATTATTAATGTAAGGATAAATAATCCTAAATTATTTAATAATCTCTCTCGAGTCTTATTAAATATACTAATTAAAATCTATAATCTATCTTCCAATAGTAAAATAGATTTTAATTAGTTCAATAAGCACAGTGATTATTTCCAAGATCCAACAGGTCAAATCTTCTGCTTCCGCTCCAATTATTATTCCTATGATGTTTGTTATTAACTCCAATTTATAATCTTCCTTCCCAGTACCAATTATAAATCGAAATCAATCAAGTACCAAAGATAATAATACTTAAAAGCATTAAGTGCAAATAACAAACAATTGCATTAACAAAGAAAATTAATACAAGATTCTAAAATTGAAATTAAATCCAAGCTATATCAGGTACCCTAGCTAGAAATTTAGCTTTTCATCATATCAAAATCAAACTCAAGTTTACTTGAATAAAACTCTAAAATCATCCTAACAATGAGTTCTAGAAAATAAATTCAAAGTAAATAAGAGAAAGAATTAAAACTCTGAAGGAATTGCAGAGCTGAATGAATCCTCTCTTCAAATCTTCCAGATACTCCGAACTCTCCTTGCTTGATTTTTAGCTTTCAAAGATGATTCTCCTCCTCCTGTTGCTGGTGTTTTAGGATCCTTAAATAGGACTAGGGCTAGGGTTAAGGTGGTATTTTTCTCATGATTTTATTCTATATATCATTCTTTCTATTTGATATAGAATCTCTCCTCCTTTGGATAGGCTTTAAGCAACCACCAACCATCTACTCCTTATGCTGCCCAAATTTTCTGATTTTATTCTGATTTCCATAGTAAAAGAAGGAAAAGAGGTATGGTTAATTAGAGGAGAAGAATTTCTTCCTTCCTGGATCCACAAAATCTGCAAAATAAAGTAAGGTTTTGGCTGCCCAAATCAAGTTTTCCAAGAATTGGTTCCAATTCTTTCTAAGTTTGCTCCTCATGCAGAATTAGTTTGGACTCTGATTTTCTTTCATTTAATTCTTTCCAAGATAGCTCTTTGCCACCCAAAATTGGTTGCCATATCAGATCTTTGTGCCAAAAAACACTAAGAAGAATCTGGGTGTATCGGGTGTTTCTTGTTGTGTCCAACATTGTTACCAACTTCAACCTACTGTAGCCACCTCATCTGGAATCTAAATTCAATTCTGTAAATTATGTTCCTTTCTTACTTCTCTCAAAATTTTGTAGGATCTAATCTTGCTCAATTTGGAGTCCTGTAGCTTGCCTTTTAGGGTCCTCACACTAAAATATCCAGAATTTAGATTGGTTGACTAGATGGGAGAGATTAACTGCTTGATTTATTTTTTGCACCTCTAGTTTCTTTTCTGGCTGATGATGCCAAAAAGGATAAGGTGTGGGATCCATTGATATCTTGATTTGGTTATTCTGCTTTGAGATGGACTCTGATTTTGATGTAAGACCTGATGACTCTGGATGACAAACCCTGCTGAATCGGACTCAACCAATTTCACTTAATTTGACCTTTAAAGCATGGTTAAGCCCAATTAGGTGTGACCTAGCTCAATTACCTGTAATTAATATAAAAAATATTAGGTTCTTATATTTATTTAGTTAACTATTATACCTGTTGCTCCTTAGATTGATTTTGATGATTACAAAGCAGTTGAAGGGGTACTAATAATTTTCATTTGAAAAAGATCTATTGCTCTTCAGGGGCAAAATCATAATTTTATCAAAACCCTGATTTTGTAGTATCAATTGGTAGAATAAAATATTTGTGATCTATTGGCAAAAATTTCATTATTTTTGGACTTGTATTTTGGAAGTTATGCATGTTTGAAATCCATGAGTCGACCCATTGAGTCAGCTCATGGCACAATGAGCTGTTTGGCACGCAGAATTTTTGGCTTGACACAACCTGTGAGTCGACCCATGAGTCGACCCTCAAGGCATGAGTCGACCCCTGCAGTTTTAGGCCAAAAATTATAGAACCCTATTTTCTGGTATTCTTCAACAGAGGTCGACTCATGAGTCGACCCCTGAGGCATGAGTCGACTCATGAGTCGACCCCTGTGATGGAATTTCTCCGCAACGACTAGTTTTTAACCCATTTTAAGTACTTTTAATGCTCATTTAATGTGGTCTAATGGCTCTTTTTCATCCTAGAATATTTTTCTCTATTTCTTAAAGCTATAAAAGGATTCAAAAGGTGGGAAACAAAAAAGATATTGGAAGAGATTGAAAGAGAAAAAGAAGAGCATTCAAGAGAGCATTCAAGAGCATTCAAAAGAGAGAATTTGAAAAAGGGTTTCTCAAGCCAACTTTTCAGGCCTAATCAAGAGCTCATTTAAAGCTTTCAAGAAGCCATCAATCCAAGCTTACCAACTCCTCAAGCGCTCAATCAAGTCTCCATCCACCTTGAGAAAATCCAAAAAGGGGCTTCTTCTTTTAAGTAAAGTGTATTTAAAGTTATATTCGCTCATTAAAGGAGCTTTCTTTGTACTTATTTGTGCTATAAATTATTATACTCAGTTTAAGTGTTTGGTCTTGTTTTGGAGGAGTTCTAAAATAAGGGAAGGTTGATCCGAACCTACAATCGGAGTGTATTGGGTTGGCTTGTACCCGGAAAATAAGTGATCTAGCTTGGGATAGCTAGAGTCGGAGTTTTCGATGTTTGTATTTGGGTTGAATACAAGATTAGTGGATTGGAATTCCCAAGTAGGAGCTTGGGGAGTGGATGTAGGTGCAAGGTTGGCATCGAACCACTATAAATCCTTTTGTTTGTGGTGTGCATAATTGCTTCTCTTTAAATCTTCATTATTTCCTTGCATTCTTGCTTTTGGCAATTAATCTTGAATTAAGTTTATTCTCCTCATTCATTTAGCTATTGACGAATATTTTTCATAAGTCATAAGTTAAGCTTAAAATTTTTAGAAACCCAATTCACCCCCCCTCTTGGATTGCATAGCTGGGCAACAAGTGGTATCAGAGCCCGGTGCTCTAGCCCTTCTTTGATCTAAACAATCAAAGAGCCAAAGATCTATGGCAACCCACGTCGGCACTTCTCTTACCGAGGGGCAATCCACCAACCGACCTCCACTTTTCAATAGGTCTAATTACACCTATTGGAAAGCTCGGATGAAAATATTCATACAAGCACTCGACTATGATATGTGGAGTATCATAGTGAACGGTCCTCACACACCCACTAAAATTATAGATGGTGAGGAATCAACCAAACCCGAGAAAGAATGGGATGAGGTTGATAAGAAGATGGCCCAATTAAATGCTAAAGAAATGAATGTTCTTTATTGTGCTCTTGATGCAAATGAATTTAATCGCATTTCTACTTGCTCATCTGCTAAAGAAATATGGGATAGGTTAGAAGTAACCCATGAGGGAACCAATCAAGTAAAAGAGTCTAAAATAAACATGCTTGTGCATAAATATGAATTATTTAAAATGGAGCATGATGAGTCCATTACTGAAATATTTACTCGCTTTACTGATATTATTAATGGTTTAAAGAGTCTTGGTAAGTCCTATACTAACAGTGAGCTTGTAAGAAAGATTCTCAGGTCCTTACCAAGAACTTGAGAAGCCAAAGTGACTGCCATCCAAGAAGCCAAGGACTTGAACACTCTACCTCTAGAAGAGCTTCTTGGATCTTTGATGACTCATGAGCTAAGCATGAAGCAACATCAAGAGGAAGAAGTCAAAAAGAAAAGAACCATTGCCCTCAAATCCACAGCTCCACCAGATGAAGAAACTGATGACATTGAAGATGAAGAACAGGATGAAGAGATGGCACTCATCACCCGAAGATTCAAGAAATTTTTGAGAAAAAGGAAACAGGGGATGAGAAAGAGGCCATTCACAAAAGGGGAACAAAGCAAAGAAAAAGAGAAAGACCAACTCCTTATCTGCTACGAGTGCAATAAGTCGGGATACTTCAAATCTGAATGTCCACAACTGAAGAAAGGTCCCAAGAAGTTCAAGAAGAAGGCCATGATGGCCACATGGAGTGCGAGTGATGACTCAAGCTCTGATGAGGAAACCTCAACCGAACAAGCCAACCTGTGTCTTATGGCATACGAAAATGAGGTAATTTCTGAAACCCCTAGTGACTTTACATTTGAAAAATTACATGAAGTATTCTATGATTTAGTTGATGAATTAAAGAAACTAGGGATGAAGAACAAAGAGCTAAAATTGAAAAATCAATCTTTACTGAAACAAGCTGAAAACTTTTCAATTGAAAAATCCACCTTGCTTCAAGAAAATCAAAGCTTAAAGAATGAAATCGCCAAGCTGAAACCAATAGTAGAAAAGTTCACCTTGAGTTCAAATAAACTCAATATGATTCTTGATAATCAAAAAGCCGTATATGATAAGGCTGGACTTGGCTATAACCCCTTGAAGAAACAAAAATATCTGAAAAATATTTATGTAAACTCTTTAAGTAACAAGTCTACCAATATTACTTGTTTCAAATGTGGTAGAGTAGGACATAAGTCATACACTTACTTCTTTAACAAATCTGCAAACTTAACTATAAAGAAAATATGGGTTCTAAAAGGAACCATTATGACTAACCAAAAAGGATCCAAGAAAGCTTGGGTACCTAAACCAAAAACTTGACTTTTGCTTGCAGGTGTGTCTAGCATCCCAAGGAGGAAACAGGAAATGGTATCTTGACAGTGGATGCTCGAGACACATGACTGGTGATGAATCACAATTCATCACGCTTGATGCTAAGGATGGAGGGATGGTCACCTTTGGAGACAATGACAAAGGAAAGATCATCGGTATAGGTAACATTGATATCACTCTCTCCAAATACATTGAAAATATTTTGCTAGTTAATGGTTTAAAGCATAATTTACTAAGCATTAGTCAATTTTGTGATAAAGGATATAAAGTTATTTTTGAATCATCTGTTTGCATTGTAACTAGTCCTATTAACGATGGCATTAAATTTATTGGACATAGACATGGCAATGTTTATATGGTAGATTTAAATGATTTAGCCAAAATAAACATGCAATGCCTAGTATCCTTGAATGCTAAAGTTAATGAGACTAGTTGGCTTTGGCATCGTAGACTTGCACACATTAGCATGCATTCTCTCTCAAAATTAATTAAGAAAGAATTAGTTCTTGGCTTGCCTAAACTGAATTTTGAAAAAGATAGAATTTGTGATGTATGCCAACTAGGTAAACAAACAAGAGTTTCATTTAAATCCAAAAATATTGTTTCAACTTCTAGACCTTTAGAGCTTTTGCATATGGACTTATTTGGACCAACTAGAACCACTAGTCTAGGAGGAAAATGATATGGTTTTGTAATTATAGATGATTACTCTCGTTTTACTTGGGTTTTCTTTTTAGCACACAAAGATGAAACTTTTCATATTTTCACTAAATTTTACCGAAAAGTCACTAATGAAAAAGGATTTTCAATTCAAAATATTCGAAGCGATCATGGAACTGAATTTAAAAATCAAGACTTTGAAAACTTTTGTGATGAAAATGGAATTGGCCATAACTTCTCTGCTCCTAGGACACCCCAACAAAATGGGGTAGTTGAAAGGAAAAATAGAATCTTAGAAGAAATGGCCCGTACCATGCTTTGTGAAAGCAACCTTCCAAGATATTTTTGGATGGAAGCAATTAACACAGCATGTTACATTTTAAATCGTGCTTTGATTAGACAAATTTTAAAGAAAACCCCCTATGAACTTTGGAAAGAAAGAAAATCAAATATTGCATATTTTCATATTTTTGGTTGCCAATGTTTTGTGTTAAATAATGGTAAAAAAAGACTTGGTAAATTTGATGCAAAATCAGATGAAGCAATCTTTCTTGGTTACTCCTCCACTAGTAAAGCTTTTAGAGTTTTTAACAAAAGAACTTTAGTAGTAGAGGAGTCCATACATATTATTTTTGATGAATCTAACGATCTTCCTTCGAGGAAGAATGAGGGTGTTGATGATGCAGATCCTCTAATAGAAGGAATGAAGGAGATCACTCTGAAAGATTCAACAACTCAAGAGGACGAGGAACAAGAAGACAAACAAGATGAGAGAGGTGAAGAAATTCAAGAACAACCTCAAGGTACAAATGACCTACCCAAGAAATGGAGGTATGTTCACAATCACCCTAAGGAGATGATTATTGGTGATCCTATGCATGGGGTAAAAACTCGTTCTTCACTTAGAGATGTATTTAATCATTATGCTTTTGTATCTCATCTTGAACCAAAAACTATTGAAGAAGCTGAAAATGATCATAATTGGATTAATGCAATGCAAGAGGAACTTAATCAATTTGAAAGAAATAATGTTTGGACTTTAGTATCAAGACCTAAAAATTATTCAATAATTGGCACGAAATGGGTCTTTAGGAACAAATTAGATGAACATGGTAATGTAATAAGAAATAAAACAAGATTGGTTGCTAAAGGATATAATCAAGAAGAAGGAATTGATTTTGATGAGACCTTTGCACCTGTTGCTAGATTAGAAGCCATTAGACTTCTACTTGCATATGCTTGCTTTATGAAATTCAAATTATTTCAAATGGATGTCAAAAGTGTATTTTTGAATGGATATATTGCTGAAGAAGTCTATGCAGAACAACCCCCGAAATTTGAAAATCATGCTTTTTCTAATCATGTTTTTAAATTAAATAAAGCTTTATATGGATTAAAACAAGCACCTAGAGCTTGGTATGATAGGCTAAGCAAATTCTTACTAAATAATGATTTTTTAAGAGGTAATGTAGACACAACCCTCTTTATTAAAAAAAATCAAAATGATATGTTAGTAATACAAATTTATGTTGATGACATAATTTTTGGGTCTACTAATGAATCTCTTTGTCAAGACTTTGCTAAGCTCATGCAGGGGGAGTTCGAGATGAGCATGATGGGAGAACTTACCTTCTTCCTCGGACTCCAAATCAAACAAACAAAAGAGAGAATCTCCATCATCCAAAGCAAGTACACCAAGAAACTACTCAAAAGATTTAGAATGGAGAACTCCAAACCAATTGGCACACCCATGAGCCCCTCATGTAAGCTTGACAAAGATGATGAAGGTAAATGTGTAGACTTAAAATACTATAGAGGTATGATTGGCTCTCTATTATATTTAACTACAAGTAGGCCTGATATCATGTTTAGTGTTTGTTTGTGTGCTAGATATCAATCTAATCCTAAAGAATCTCATTTGAATGCTGTTAAAAGAATCCTTAGATACTTGAATGGTACTCAAACTCTAGGGTTATGGTACTCTAAGGACTCACTAATTGATTTATTAGGATATTCAGATGCTGATTTTGCTGGATGTAGATTAGATAGAAAAAGCACAAGTGAAACTTGCCAATTTCTTGGAGTTAACCTAATCTCCTGGTTTAGCAAGAAATAAAATTCGGTAGCACTGTCTACGACTGAGGCCGAATACATTGCAGTCGGAAGTTGTTGTGCTCAAATCTTGTGGATTAAGCAACAACTCGAAGACTTTGGAATCAAACTTAATGAAACACCCATAAGATGTGACAACACAAGTGCCATAAATCTAACTAAAAATCCAATTCAACATTCAAGGTCTAAGCATATTGAAATAAGACATCATTTTATAAGAGAACATGTTCAAAATAAAGATATAACTCTTGAATATGTTTGCACTGAAAATCAATTAGCTGATATCTTTACAAAGGCCCTTAGTGAGGATAGATTCTGTAAAATTAGGAGAAATCTAGGAATTCTTGATCTTTATGCCTAAGTGTTTCTCCATTTCCAAGGAATCGATTTGAGATCAATTTCCATCATCTCTCTTGGTCCTAAAAGCTCAAGATTATCATTCTCACAACCTATCTTTGAGCAAAATTCCTTCTCCCAAAATTTTAATTTTTTTTGAAATTTATTCATATTTTTTCTGAATTTTTGTGATTCATGAGTCGACCCCCTAGGGTCGACCCTATGGCATACTTGAAATTATTGCAAACTTCCCACGGGCTCTTTTCTTTTTAACTTGAAGCCCATTCATGAGCCGACTCATTCTTCTTCTTCATCTTCCTCCCTCCAACACTCATCGTCCTCATCCTCATTCTCTCCAAAACCAAGGATTTAGCTCAAGAACATTCTCCCTTCTCCTCTCCACCTCAAATCACCGCCTGGGAAAGGAGATTTTCGCATCTTTCTCCTTTGATTGAAGCGGTTGGAGCGTGCCCTAGCCTCCACCGTTCTTCTCAAAACCGCCTCTTCTCTCCGCCAAAATCCCTTTCCATCCTCTTGTAACCCTTCTTCTACTCATCCATTTGATCCTCTGAGTCTCCCTGCCTGCTGTTGTGGTGAGAATGGCCCCAAAGATGAAGCTCCCTCAAAGAAGAAAATCGGTCTGTGAGCTGGAGGAAAGCATCCGCAGGAAAAGGCAAGCTGCTCAGTCCTCCACTGCTCCCATTCCGGCTTCTGTGTCAGCTCAAGGTCCCTCTCAGTCTCCCCTTAGCCCTAGCAAAATCTCTTTATCTGATAGGAAGGTTGAAACCAAAAAAAATATGGATTTTAGATTCTTTGAAAAAGAAGTGTTGCTCCTAGATTGATTTTGATGATTACAAAGCAGATTGAAGGGATACAATATTTTAAAATGAAAAAGTCCTTATGCTCTTCAAGGGCAAAATCGTAATTTCATTAAAATTCTGATTTGATAGTACCATTTGGTAGAACAAATGATTTGAAATCTATTGGTGAAAATTTTATTGTGTTTGGACTTATATTTTTGAAGTTATGAAGGTTTGAAGTGCATGAGTCGACTCATGAGTCAACTCATGGCACTGTGAGCTAATTGGCACGCAAAAATTCTCCTTGGCACGCTAGTTTTCTGGCTTGGCACGACCTGTGAGTCGACTCATGAGTCGACCCACAAGGCATGAGTCGACTCATGAGTCGACCCCTGCTAATTTGAGCCAAGAAATTTCAGAAAAGCATTCTCTGGATTTTGCAACAGAGGTCGACTCATGAGTCGACCCCTGAAGCATGAGTCGACTCATGAGTCGACCCCTGCGACGGGAAATGTCAGCAACGGCTATTTTTTTGCCCGTTTTAATTACCATTTATGCTTCGTAAAAATCCTCTAACGGCTCTTTATCTGCCTAAATTGTTTTCTCTTGCTTCTAATGCCACAAAATGCTTAATTTGATGAAAGAAATTGCAGATTAAATAGCGGATCAAACGTAAAATCAAATGTGAAGAGAAGAGAAGAGAAAAGAAGAGAAAAAGAAGAAAAAGAGAAGAACAGAAGAGAGGATCCAAAATTTGCAAGAAAAAGCCTGAGATCAACGAAATATCCATAGAGAAAAAGAGAGAGGATCCACAATATACCAGAGAGATTGTGAAAGAGAAAAGGAAGATCTTTCAAGGAGAGAATTCTTCACGCCTATCGTTTCAACCTTGATCTAGAGATCGTTCAAAGCTTTCAAGAGATCTTCAATCAACCTCTTCTCAAGCGTTCAACCGTTCATTCATCTTGAGAAAATCTGAAAAAGGGGTTCTTCATTTGAGTAAAGCTTTTATTGTTATATTTGCTCATTTAAGGAGCTGTTATTGTATTCATCTGTGCTCTAAATATTCTTACTCTTTGTGAGTTTTTGCTCTTGTTTTTGGAGGATTTCCAAAACAAGAAAAGGTTGATCCGAACCTAAAATCGGAGTGTTTTGGGTTTGCTTGTACCCGGGAAACAAGTGTTCTAGCTTGGGATAGCTAGGGTCGGAGTTTCCGACGTCTTGTATTCTAGCTTGGGATAGCTAGTGTCGGAGTTTCCGACATTTTGTATTCGGATTGAATACAAAGGATAGTGGATTGAAATTCCCAAGTGGGATCTTGGGGAGTGGATGTAGGTGCAAGGTTAGCACCGAACCACTATAAATCCTTGTGTTTGTGGTGTGCTTTATCGCTTTATCTTATTTCTTTATTATATCCTTGCAATACTACTTTAGGTAATTAATATTGATTTAAAGCCATTGTTTTGTTCTTCATAAGTTATTTGTTGGGCTTAAAATTTTTAGAAACCCAATTCACCCCCCCTCTTGGGTTGCATAGCTGGGCAACAAGTGGTATCAGAGCCAGTGCTCTAGCCCTTCTTTGATCTAACAATCAAAGAGCCAAAGATCTATGGCAACCCATGTTGGAACTTCTCTAGCTGAGGGGCAATCAACAAACCGACCTCCACTTTTTAATGGGTCTAATTACACCTATTGGAAAGCTCGGATAAAGATTTTCATACAAGCACTCGACTATGATATGTGGAGTATCATAGTGAATGGTCCTCACACACCCACCAAGATTATAGATGGTGAGGAGTCAACCAAATCCGAGAAAGAATGGGATGAGGTTGACAAGAAATTGGCACAATTAAATGCCAAAGCTATGAATGTTCTTTATTGTGCACTAGATGCTAGTGAATTTAATCGCATTTCTACTTGTGCATCTGCTAAAAAAATATGGAATAGGTTAGAAGTCACCCATGAGGGAACAAATCAAGTAAAAGAGTCTAAAATAAACATGCTTGTACATAAATATGAATTGTTCAAAATAGAGCATGATGAGTCCATAACTGCTATGTTTACTCGTTTTACTGATATAATCAATGGTTTAAAAAGTCTTGGCAAATCTTATACTAACAGTGAACTTGTAAGGAAGATTCTCAGGTCACTGCCAAGAACTTGGGAAGCCAAGGTGACTGCCATCCAAGAAGCAAAGGACTTGAACACTCTACCTCTAGAAGAGCTTCTTGGATCCTTGATGACTCATGAACTTAGCATGATGCAACATCAAGAGGATGAAATAAAAAAGAAAAGAACCATTGCCCTCAAATCCACAACTTCACCTGATTATGAAACAGATGACTCTGAAGATAAAGATCAGGATGAGGAGATGGCTCTCATCACCCGGAAATTCAAGAAGTTTCTAAGAAAAAGGAAACAGGGGATGAGAAAGAAATTTACAAAAGGGGATCAAAGCATAGAAAAGGAGAAAGATCAAACCCCTATATGCTACGAGTGCAAGAAGCCAGGACATTTCAGATCCGAATGTCCTCAATTGAAGAAAGGTCCAAAGAAATTCAAAAAGAAGGCAATGATGGCGACCTGGAGTGCGAGTGATGACTCAAGCTCCGACGAGGAAACCTCAACAGAACAAGCAAATCTGTGCCTGATGGCACATGAAAATGAGGTAACTTCTGAATCTACTAGTGAATTTACTTTTGAAGAATTGCATGAAGCATTCTATGATTCAATTGATGAATTAAAGAAACTAGGGAAGAAAAACAAAGAGCTGAAATTGGAAAATCAGTCCTTAGTGAAACAAGCTGAAATTCTTTCAATTGAAAAATTCACATTGATTCAAGAAAATCAAAACTTTAAGGATGAAATTAACAGGCTGAAATCTATAGTAGATAAGTTCACCTTAAGTTCAAACAAGCTAAATATGATCCTTGATAATCAGAAAGCTATATATGATAAGGCTGGACTTGGTTATAAACCCCTGAAGAAACAAAAATTTTTGAAGGATATTTATGCAAATTATTCAATCAAAAAGCCTACAAATATTACTTGTTTTAAATGTGGAAGAATAGGACATAAATCATACACATGTCTTATTAACAAATATGCAAACACAAAGAAAATATGGGTTCCAAAAGGAACCATTCTGACTAACCTGAAAGGACCCAAGAAAGTTTGGGTACCTAAGACAGAAACTTGATCTGTGCTTGCAGGTGTGTCTAGCATCCCAAGAAGAAAACAGGAAATGGTATCTTGACAGCGGATGCTCGAGACACATGACTGGTGATGAATCACAATTCATCACGCTTGATGCTAAGGATGGAGGGATGGTCACCTTTGGAGATAATGGCAAAGGAAAGATCATCGGGATAGGTAACATTGGTATCACTCCCTCCAAATACATTGAGAATGTTTTACTTGTTAAAGGTTTAAAGCATAACTTACTCAGCATTAGTCAATTCTGTGATAAAGGGTATAAAGTAAGTTTTGAATCATCTGTATGCATTGTGACGAGTCCTATTAACGATGGCATTAAATTTATAGGACATAGGCATGGCAATGTTTATATGGTAGACTTGAATGATTTAACTAAATTAGACATGCAATGCCTAGTTTCCTTAAATGCTAAAATAAATGAGACTAGTTGGCTGTGGCATCGTAGACTTGCACATATTAGCATGCATTCTCTTTCAAAATTAATCAAAAAGGATTTAGTTCTCGGTTTGCCAAAATTGAATTTTGAAAAGGATAGAATTTGTGATGCATGCCAATTAGGTAAACAAACTAGAGTATCATTTAAATCCAAAAACACTATTTCAACTTCTAGACCTTTAGAGCTCTTACATATGGATTTATTTGGACCAACTAAAACCACTAGTCTAGGAGGAAAACGATATGGATTTGTAATAATTGATGATTACTCTCGTTTTACTTGGGTTTTTTTTTTAGCTCACAAAAATGAAACTTTTCAAATTTTCACGAAATTTCTTCGAAAAGTCACTAATGAAAAAGGGTTTTCAATTCAAAATATTAGAAGTGATCATGGAACAGAATTTGAAAATCATGACTTTGAAAATTTTTGTGATGAAAATGGAATTGGCCACAACTTCTCTGCTCCTAGGACACCCCAACAGAATGGGGTAGTTGAAAGAAAAAATAGAACCTTAGAAGAAATGGCCCGTACCATGCTCTGTGAAAGCAACCTTCCAAAATATTTTTGGGCGGAAGCTATTAACACAGCTTGTTACATTTTAAATCATGCTTTAATAAGATAATTTTTAAAGAAAACCCCCTATGAACTTTGGAAAGGAAGAAAACCAAATATTGCCTATTTTCATATTTTTGGTTGCCGATGTTTTGTATTAAATAATGGCAAAGAAAAACTTGGTAAATTTGATGCAAAATCAGATGAAGCAATCCTTCTAGGTTACTCCTCCACTAGTAAAGCATTTAGAGTGTTCAACAAAAGAACCTTAGTAGTTGAGGAGTCCATACATGTTGTCTTTGATGAATCTAACGATCCTCCTTCAAGGAAGAATGAGGGTGTTGATGATGCAGATCCACTAATAGAAGGTATGAAGGAGATCACTCTGAAAGATTCAGCAACTCCAGAAGACAAGGATCAAGAAGATGAACAAAATGAGAAAGGTGAAGAAATTCAAGAACAACCTCAAGGTACAAATGACTTACCCAAGGAATGGAGGTATGTTCACAACCACCCTAAGAAATTAATTATCGGTGATCCTATGCATGGGGTAAAAACACGTTCTTCACTTAGAGATGTACTTAATCATTGTGCTTTTGTATCTCAACTTGAACCTAAAACTTTTGAAGAAGCTGAAAATGATCATAACTGGATTAATGCTATGCAAGAAGAACTCAGTCAATTTGAAAGAAATAATGTTTGGACCTTAGTGAAAAGACCTAAAGATTATTCAATAATTGGCACAAAATGGGTCTTTAGAAACAAGTTAGATGAGCATGGAAATGTAATTAGAAATAAAGCAAGACTGGTTTCTAAGGGATATAATCAAGAAGAAGGAATTGATTTTGATGAAACCTTTGTACCTGTTGCTAGATTAGAAGCCATTAGACTTCTACTTGCTTATGCTTGCTTTATGAAATTCAAACTATTTCAAATGGATGTTAAAAGTGCATTTTTAAATGAATATATTTCTGAAGAAGTATATGTAGAACAACCCCCAGGATTTGAAAATCATGCTTTTTCCAATCATGTCTTTAGATTAAATAAAGCTTTATATGGTCTAAAACAAGCACCTAGAGCATGGTATGAAAGGCTAAGCAAATTTCTACTAAATAATGGTTTCTCAAGAGGCAACGTAGACACAATCCTATTTATTAGAAGAAACCAAAATGATATGCTAATTATACAAATTTATGTTGATGACATAATTTTTGGGTCTACTAATGAATCCCTTTGTCAAGACTTTGCTAAGCTTATGCAGGGAGAGTTCGAGATGAGCATGATGGGAGAACTCACTTTCTTTCTCGGACTCTAAATCAAACAATCAAAAGAGGGAATCTCCATCATCCAAAGCAAGTACACCAAGGAACTACTCAAAAGATTTGGAATGGAGAACTGCAAACCTATTGGCACACCAATGAGTCCCTCAAGTAAGCTTGACAAGGATGATGAAGGTAAAAGCGTAGACTTAAAATACTACAGAGGTATGATTGGCTCATTATTATATCTAACTGCAAGTAGGCCTGATATCATGTTTAGTGTTTGCTTATGTGCAAGATATCAAACTAATTCTAAGGAATCTCATTTGAATGCTGTTAAAAGAATCCTTAGATACTTAAATGGTACACAAACTATAGGGTTATGGTACTCTAAGGACTCACAAATTAATTTGTTAGGATATTCTGATGCTGATTTTGCTGGATGTAAATTAGATAGAAAAAGCACAAGTGAAACTTGCCAATTTCTTGGAGTTAACCTAATCTCATGGTTTAGCAAGAAATAAAATTCGGTGGCACTGTCTACGGCTGAGGCCGAATACATTGCAGCCGGAAGTTGTTGTGCTCAAATCTTGTGGATTAAGCAACAACTCGAAGATTTTGGAATCAAACTTAATGAAACTCCAATAAAATGTGACAATACAAGTGCCATAAATCTATCTAAAAATCCAATACAACACTCAAGATCTAAACATATTGAAATAAGACATCATTTCATAAGAGAGCATGTTCAAAACAAAAATATAATTCTTGAATATATTAGCACTGAAAATCAATTAGCTGATATCTTTACAAAGGCCCTTAGTGAGGATAGATTTTGTGAAATTAGGAGAAATCTAGGAATTCTAGATCCATTTGCCTAAACTTCTCATTATTATTATCAAATATTCTTAGAGCTCAATTTCCAACAACTATCCTGGTTCCAAAAGCTCAGTTTTATCACTCTAAAAACTTATCATTGAGCAAAATTTCTTCTCCCAAAATTTTGAATTTTTCTGGAATTTATTTGTATTTTTTCTGATTTTCTGAACTTCATGAGTCGACCCCCATGAGTCGACTTAATGGCAAACTTGTAAATCCCACCAACTTCCATCGGGTTCATTGTTTTTAAAACGGGAAACCCTGTTTATGAGACGACTCATCTTCTCGTCGTCTTCCTTCCGAAAGCCGTCCTCTCCAACTCTTTTTGCTCCAAATCCAAGGATCAATTCTGAGGCAATTCTCCCTCCTCTCCACCAAAAATCGCCTCCTTGAAAAGAACTTTTCTGTGCTTTCTCGCAGTGATAGGCGCGGGTGGAACGTGCCCTAGAACTTCACCGTTCATTCAAAATCCACTTCTTTTCTCCATCAAAATTTTTCTTTACTCTTTTGTGATCCCTCCTCCACTGAATTCAAGTCTTCTTGTCTGCTACTTTATTGGATATGGCTCCCAAGATGAAACTTCCCCAAAGGAGGAAATCAATCCGAGAGCCTGAGGAAATTGTCCGAAAGAAAAGGCATGCTCAGTCTTCCACTGTTCCCAATCCAGTTTCAGTACCTGCTCAAGGTCCCTCTCAATCCTCCATAAGCCCCAGTGTAAATCTTCTTTCTGATAGAAAAGTAGAAACCGGGAAAAATATAGATTTTCGGTTCTTTGAGAAAGAAGGCTTTACTTTTGCTACCAAGATCAAAAATCAAGGATGGGAACTTTATTTCTCTCTTAAGGAAGTCACCTATGTTGATCTAGTCAGAGAGTTCTACCAGAACCTAAATTATGGAAACGGGTCTGTGACTTCAACTGTAAAGGGGATTGACATCTGTTTGGATTCTAGGATATTGGGAGAGATACTTCAGTTGCCTAGTGAAGGATACTCATATATGAAACTCTCAATTAAAGAAGAAGGGATCAGAATTATCTTAGGAGAAGATTTTTCAGGAAGTTTAAACAGATTGGAAGCAAAGCTACTGTCCATTGAGATGAGGGTCCTGCATCAGATTGTGACAAAACTATTCTTTCCTAGGAGTGGTAGACATGACTTACTATCTGGCAGAGATGTATGTGTCATGTTTCATATCATCACTCAGACCCCCCTAAACCTCCCTGCACTTATGATAGAGGCCATGAGAGAAACTTTGAACAGATCCAAGGCACACTTGCCTTATGGTATGGCCCTTACTAGAGTATTTAGGAGGTTTGGAGTTAGCTGTGAGGGGGAGACACCTACTAAGCTCTCACATGTGGACACTTTCAACCAACACAGCCTGCACCGAATGGGAATTACAAAGACTGTTGGTGGTTGGATCAAGGGCTCAGAAGAAAGAGCTGAGGAGAGAGCTGAGGAAAGAGCTGAAGACAGAACTGAAGGCAGAGTAGAAGAAGAAGGTCCATCTTCTCCTGTACATGATTTTAGGGCAGCTTCACCAGATACCCAGTTCATTCCTGATACTGAGGCTGGCCCTTCTGTGTTTACTAGGATGCCCACACCAGTGTATCAGCCAGAGAGCAGAGCACCTCCATCAGAGTTCAGACTGGCTGATGATCAGATCGAGCATATATCTCAGCGTGTGGCTTCTTTGTTGTCTAGCCAGTGGAGTAGTACTTCTTTTGCACCTGGAGCTACTTCTTCTGATCAGACCATTACTCCCCACATCTCCACTGTATTTCAGATGATTTCAGATCAGTCCGTCAGGATACAGCAGCTTGAGGATACAGTCTGGAGACTTACTGGCAGAGTTCTTGACTTGCAGGGGCAAGTTCTTGCATTGGCCCATCCCCAGCCACAGGAGTCTACTATTGAGGTCACAGATCTCACTGCAGAGGCTGGAAGGCTCAGAGGAGCATTAGAAGGTGGATATGAGCTACTGAGGAAAGAGATCAGAGGATCGAGTGAGCATGCTACCACCCAGTTCACTGCTCTACTTCAATCTGTTTCCAGAGCACTGAACGTACTTGATTCTATCAGACTCATGGTATCAGCCCTAGTATCTCAGCGTTCTCAGCCTCCCAGTTCATCTCGTTCTCCTACTCGTGGCAGAGGCAGACGGGGTAGAGGACGCACTTCTGATCCATCATCTTCTCATACTATATCTGATGACTCTGACCATTGACTTATCTAGATCTTAGGAGTTAGTATCTTGTTCTAGGATCTATACCTTGGGGCCATGTATTGACATTTAGCTGGTTGAATTTTATGTATTGAAATAATTATAATATTAATGGAATCATCTTTTACCTATATTTCTACCTCTTTGTAATGATTATATTTTGGTCTCTGATACATCTATTGAAATATTATCTTCTCCTTGTTGTTATTTGCTATTGATAATTGCTATATTAAGGAGGAGCAAACATCTGTGAAAAACTCTAAAGAGGAAGAAATTAAAGAATATTTCAGAAAAAGAAAGGAAAGAGTTAACTATGTTTGATGATGTCAAAAAGGGGGAGAAATTAAAATTAAACAAAAATTGAAATTAGACAAAAAGCAAAACCCTAAATTATGAGAAAAAGAGGGAGAAATTAAATTAAAACAAATATTGAAGAAAATATTGAAGAAATTAAACAAATATTGGAGAAATTAGACAAAAACAAGAATTGAAAGATTAAACAAAACTTTGAGAAATTTTGGTATCAAAATTTGGTATCAGACAGAACTTTAACAAAAAGTTATCCATCAAAAGCAAAATCATGAGTACAATGCAAATAAGTTTTTTTTATATATAAGCTCTGATATTCAAACTTGCTTTTGAAATTTTACTCACCTTGATACATCAATAAGAAATTTGTTTTACTCTGATACATCCTACAATTTCTTTCAACTTGATCTGATACATGATAACATTTGATCCGATACAGTGTGAAGGTTTCTCTAGTATATTATAACATTTGCTCTGATACTGTATAAAATTTTCTCTGATACATTAAAAATTTTCTTGCTCTGATACATTATAAAATCTTTTCTGATATCATTGTAAAAATTATTTTTGCTCTGATACATAGAAAAAGTTATTTATCTTCTCTTGCTCTGATATATCTTGAACTCAAAATAATCTAATACCCTTTTCAAATCTTTAAGAAAATGGACAAACTATTTTTGCATTTATATTACATGCCAAAAGAATCATACTCTTTTCAAGTATATACACCTATAATGGATTCTTTTGAAATTAATGCATTAACATAAATATTTTTGTTCATATGTTTTGTCATCATCAAAAAGGGGGAGATTGTTGCTCATAGATTGATTTTGATGATTACAAAGCAGATTGAAGGGATACAATATTTTAAAATGAAAAAGTCCTTATGCTCTTCAAGGACAAAATCATAATTTCACTAAAATCCTGATTTGATAGTACCATTTGGTAGAATAAATGATTTGAAATCTATTGGTGAAAATTTCATTGTGTTTGGACTTATATTTTTGAAGTTATGAAGGTTTGAAGTGCATGAGTCGACTCATGAGTCAACTCATGGCACTGTAAGCTGATTGGCACGCAAAAATTCTCCTTGGCACGCTAGTTTTCTGGCTTGGCACGATCTGTGAGTCGACTCATGAGTCGACCCACAAGGCATGAGTCGACTCATGAGTCGACCCCTGCTAATTTGAGCCAAGAAATTCCAGAAAAGCATTCTCTGGTTTTTGCAACAGAGGTCGACTCATGAGTCGACCCCTGAAGCATGAGTCTACTCATGAGTCGACCCCTGCGACGGAAAATGTCAGCAACGGCTATTTTTTTGCCCGTTTTAATTGCCATTTATGCTTCCTAAAAATCCTCTAACGGCTCTTTATCTGCCTAAATTGTTTTCTCTTGCTTCTAATGCCACAAAATGCTTAATTTGATGAAAGAAATTGCAGATTAAATAGCGGATCAAACGTAAAATCAAATGTGAAGAGAAGAGAAGAGAAAAGAAGAGAAAAAGAAGAAAAAGAGAAGAACAGAAGAGAGGATCCGAAATTTGCAAGAAAAAGCCTGAGATCAACGAAATATCCATAGAGAAAAAGAGAGAGGATCCACAATATACCAGAGAGATTGTGAAAGAGAAAAGGAAGATCTTTCAAGGAGAGAATTCTTCATGCCTATCGTTTCAACCTTGATCTAGAGATCGTTCAAAGCTTTCAAGAGATCTTCAATCAACAATCAACCTCTTCTCAAGCGTTCAACCGTTCATTCATCTTGAGAAAATCTGAAAAAGGGGTTCTTCATTTGAGTAAAGCTTTTATTGTTATATTTGCTCATTTAAGGAGCTGTTATTGTATTCATCTGTGCTCTAAATATTCTTACTCTTTATGAGTTTTTGCTCTTATTTTTGGAGGATTTCCAAAACAAGGAAAGGTTGATCCGAACCTGAAATCGGAGTGTTTTGGGTTTGCTTGTACCTGGGAAACAAGTGTTCTAGCTTGGGATAGCTAGGGTCGGAGTTTCCGACGTCTTGTATTCTAGCTTGGGATAGCTAGTGTCGGAGTTTTCGACGTTTTGTATTCGGGTTGAATACAAAGGATAGTGGATTGAAATTCCCAAGTGGGATCTTGGAGAGTGGATGTAGGTGCAAGGTTAGCACCGAACCACTATAAATCCTTGTGTTTGTGGTGTGCTTTATCGCTTTATCTTATTTCTTTATTATATCCTTGCAATACTACTTTAGGTAATTAATATTGATTTAAAGCCATTGTTTTGTTCTTCATAAGTTATTTGTTGGGCTTAAAATTTTTAGAAACCCAATTCACCCCCCCTCTTGGGTTGCATAGCTGGGCAACAAGAAGGTTTCTCCTTTGGGACAAAGATAAAAAACCAGGGTTGGGGTTTTTACTGCTCTCTCAAGGAAGTTACTTTTGTAGACCTGGTTAGAGAATTTTATCAAAATCTGCATTATGGCAATAGAACAGTAACTTCTACAGTTAAGGGAGTTGATATCTGTCTGGATCCTATTATTTTGGGAGAGATACTACATTTGCCCTGTGAGGGATATTCTTACATGGAACTCCCAGTGAAGGAAGAGGGGATCAGTGTAATTCTAGGAGGAACCTACTCGGGAAGTTTGAATAAATTGGAAGCCAAAATTTTGTCAATTGAAATGAGGATCTTACATCAATTAGTGACAAAGCTTTTCTTCCCAAGGAGTGGTAGGCATGACCTCCTTTTTGGCAGAGATATTTGTATAATGTTTCATGTGATCACTCAAACCCCATTAAACCTCCCTGCATTAATGATTGAGGCCATGAGAGAGACACTGAACAGATCCAAGGCACATCTGCCTTTTGGTATGGCTCTCACACTAGTTTTCAGGAGGTTTGGAGTCAGTTTTGAGGGGGAGGCATCTGCTAAGCTTTCTCACGCAGACACCATCAACCAACACACTCTGCACCGCATGGGATTTACTAAAACTGATGGTGGTTGGATCAAGGGTTCTGAGGAGAGAGCTGAGGACAGGGTAGAAGACAGAGCTGAGGAAGAAGGTCCCTCATCTCCTCTCCATGACTTCAGGGCAGCATCTCCAGATATCCAGTTTGTTTTAGACCCAGAGGCTGGCCCTTCAGAGTTCACCAGGAGGCACACACCAGTACATCAGCCAGAGAGCAGAGCACCTCCTTCAGAGTTCAGATTGGCTGATGATCAGATCGAGCAGATTTCTCAGCGTGTGGCTTCCTTGCTTTCTCGACAGTGGAGCACTTCTACATTTACACCAGGGTCCACTTCATTAGATTCATCTGATCAGACCTTGATTCCCTATATCTCCACTGTATTTCAGTTGATCTCAGATCAGTCTATTCGGATTCAGCAGCTCGAGGACAGTATTTGGAGACTGACTGGGAGAGTTCTTGACTTGCAGGGGCAAGTCTTAGCTTTGGCCCATCCTCAGCCACAGGAGAGCTCTATTGAGGTCACAGACCTTACTGCAGAGGCTGGCAGGCTTAGAGGTGCATTGGAGGGTGGTTATGAGTTATTGAGGAGAGAGATCAGAGGCTCGAGTGAGCATGCATCTACTCAGTTCACTGCTCTGCTTCAGTCTGTTTCGAGAGCACTGAACGTTCTTGATTCCATTAGACTCACTCTTTCAGTCCAGTCTTTGGCCTCTCAACGTTTTCAGCCTCCTAGTTCATCTCGCTCTCCTGCTCGTGCCAGCACCTCCACTCGTGGCAGAGGCAGACGGGGTAGAGGATGTGCTCTTGGTCGAGATCCATCATCTCCTCACCCTATCTCTGATGACTCCGATCCATCTAGTCATGAGCTTTACTAGATCCCAGGTGTTAGTCTCTTGTTCTTTCTAGGATCTGTATTTTTGGGCCATGTAATGACATTAGCTAGCTGACTTTTATGTTATGAAATATGTATTGAAACAACTATAGTTTTAATCATCTTTTAATTATATATCTACTCTTTGTAATGGTGTCTATCATCTCTTGATTATATATCTTCTCTTTGTTAATAATTCATATCTATGGTAATCTATGGCATATTTTGGTTAATGATTGCTGTATTCAGGGGGAGCAAACATTAATGATTAGCACAAGAAGTTTGAAGAAACACTAAAGAGAAAACGTATTCAGAAAAAGAGGGGGAGCTGACAATGTTTGATGATGTCAAAAAGGGGGAGAAATTAAAGAAAAAAAAACATATCAAAAAGGGAGAGAAATTAAAGAAAAAGAAACATATCAAAAGCAAAATTATAAATTATTAACAGACTTGAAAATAAAATGAATGAATTGGGGACAAAATTATAAATTATTAACAGACTTGAAAATAAAATGAATGAATTGGGGAGAAATTAAAGAACAATATCAAAAGCAAAATTATTAAACATGCTCAAAAATACAATGAGTAAATTGCTAAGTACAATGCAAATGAGCAACCTTTAAAATTACTCCTTAAACATGCTCTGATATGCTTTAAAATTTAACTTGCTCTGATACATCTTAAATTTGACATGCTCTGATATACTTTACAATTAATTCTTAGACATGCATTGGTACACTTAATTATTTTTGCTCTGATACTAAAACTAAATAATCAAATGAGAATGAGCAAATTTTCAAGATACAACTTGCTCTGATACCAAAAATAAATTTTCTACTCTAACACCAAAATCACATAATCCAATGAGCAAATTTTTAAATCTTTAAGCAAATGGGCAAACTATTTATGCAAATGATCATTTGTATCACATGCCAAAAGAATCAATCTTCTTTTCAAGCAAATGCACTTATAATGCATCCTTTTGAAATTCATGACTCACATAGATGCTTTTGTTCAAGAGTTTTGTCATCATCAAAAAGGGAGAGATTGTTGCTCCTTAGATTGATTTTGATGATTACAAAGCAGTTGAAGGGGTACTAATAATTTTCATTTGAAAAAGATCTATTGCTCTTCAGAGGCAAAATCGTAATTTTACCAAAACCCTGATTTGATAGTATCAATTGGTAGAACAAAAGATTTGTGATCTATTGGCGAAAATTTCATTATTTTTGGACTTGTATTTTGGAAGTTATGCATGTTTGAAATCCATGAGTCGACCCATTGAGTCAGCTCATGGCACAATGAGCTGTTTGGCACGCAGAATTTTTGGCTTGGCACAACCTGTGAGTCGACCCATGAGTCGACCCTCAAGGCATGAGTCGACTCATGAGTCGACCCCTGTAGTTTTAGGCCAAAAATTACAGAACCCTATTTTCTAGTATTCTTCAATAGAGGTCGACTCATGAGTCGACCCCTGAGGCATGAGTCGACTCATGAGTCGACCCCTGTGACGGGATTTCTCCGCAACGGCTAGTTTTTAACCCGTTTTAAGTGCTTTTAATGCTCATTTAATATGGTCTAACGGCTCTTTTTCAGCCTAGAATATTTTTCTCTATTTCTTAAAGCTATAAAAGGATTCAAAAGGTGGGAAACAAAAAAGATATTGGAAGAGATTGAAAGAGAAAAAGAAGAGCATTCAAGAGAGCATTCAAGAGCATTCAAAAGAGAGAATTTGAAAAAGAATTTCTCAAGCCAACTTTTCAGGCCTAATCAAGAGCTCATTTAAAGCTTTCAAGAAGCCATCAATCCAAGCTTACCAACTCCTCAAGCGCTCAATCAAGTCTCCATCCACCTTGAGGAAATCCAAAAAGGGGCTTCTTCTTTTAAGTAAAGTGTATTTAAAGTTATATTCGCTCATTAAAGGAGCTTTCTTTGTACTTATTTGTGCTATAAATTATTATACTCAGTTTGAGTATTTGGTCTTATTTTGGAGGGCTTCCAAAACAAGAGAAGGTTGATCCGAACCTAGAATCGGAGTGTATTGGGTTGGCTTGTACCCGAAAAATAAGTGGTCTAGCTTGGGATAGCTAGAGTCGGAGTTTCCGACGTTTGTATTTGGGTTGAATATAAGATTAGTGGATTGGAATTCCCAAGTAGGAGCTTGGAGAGTGGATGTAGGTGCAAGGTTGGCACCGAACCACTATAAATCCTTTTGTTTGTGGTGTGCATAATTGCTTCTCTTTAACTCTTCATTATTTTTTTGCATTCTTGCTTTTGGCAATTAATCTTGAATTAAGTTTATTCTCCTCATTCATTTAGCTATTGACGAATATTTTTCATAAGTCATAAGTTAAGCTTAAAATTTTTAGAAATCCAATTCACCCCTCCTCTTGGGTTGCATAGCTGGGCAACAATACCAATTTCATCAAAATCATTAAAAACTAATAATAATAATTACTATAAAAATGTAATACATCAAATACCCCCAAACTTAAGTTTTTGGTTGTCCCCAAGCAAAAGAAAAGTCCAAATCAAAAATGGAGAATCTAAAACAAAAATTAATGCTAAAAACTTTATTTAACATTAATATACTCAAAATCTATCTAGACACAAAGGAGTAATACCCAAATGCCATGGCTTAACCACCCCAACTCAAAATCGAAAGGCAAACCCACAAGCTAACTATTCCAAACTCATTCATACTCAAACAAAATTATGCACAATCAATAGCTATCCTGCTTCCTTTAGGTTTTAATAAAATAATTCAGTTCAAACATCCAATCTTGAATGCAAAATCCTATCAGCCCATCTCCACTAGTACAAACAATGTACTCAAGAGATCAATAAAACTTTTTCGGATAAAAAAAAATGAAAAGCAAGCAACAAGAATGATGGTTATGGTCACATAAGTGAAAATAAATTAACCACAATAAATCAGAGCATATTCAATTACTTATGCTTTACATCCCTTCCTTTATTTATTTTATTTTATACTTTTAGAACAGCCTATACACTTTGGCACTCTTCCTTAATTCATCATTTGCCTTTTTACGCGAATACCGACATTGGCGATGAAGGCACCTGGTTACTCAGCAAGTCATATACTCAAAGTGCTTTGCATACTCATAATTCAAGTTACAGTTTGACGTAAAAGCAAACATGGGGCTCATGAATGCTCCTAGTTACTAGGCAACTTGAAACAGCGGAGTAGATTGTGCTTTTTTTTTTTTTTGAATGGAAGGAAAATTAAAAATTCAGTATGCTCTAACCATTATAATCAATTTATTCTCAAAAAAAAAAATATGAACAGTAGATATGAGATAGGATGAAAAGAAAATACAAGGGATCAAAAAAGATATGCCAAAGGAATGCCTATATCATTTCTCTCAAGTAAATTGTCTACATTTTATTTCAACAAATGCAATAAAGCTCACAAATAGGATTGGAGAAGCAAAGTAACTATCTCCTATATGAGATTTTATTTAAGTATTTATAAGTTTAAAACAGTCAATTCCTAAATTTGACTTCCAAGTTTAAAGCTAAGATAGCCAAACAATAACACAAAGGCAAAATTGTCCCCCTTTATATCCTTACAAGTGATCAATAAATCAACATTCCAATTTTTTTTTTATTAAAAAAAAATAAAGACAAAGATGCAAACATAATGGCAATCCTATATTATGAAATGCTCATGCAAATGCACCCCCAAACCTGAATTGGACATTGTGCTCAATGATAAGATCATCATCACATTACATATTATAGCAAGGCATTCTTAAAGGTTAGGGGTACTCCCCTTTGTAGTGTGCCTATGCGCTTGTGCGAGTTTTCAACTCGTCCTCAGTCATTTCATCTCTCTTGTCTTCTTCAATGTGCCTACAAAAAGTGAACAACATCCATTCAAACCTTGAAAATATAGTAAGGATTAAAATTGACTCAAAAAATAAAGAAAATAAAAAAAAAATTGCTTGGATTGCCTCCCAAGAAGCGCTAGTTTATAGTCATTAGCTTGACTATCCCAATGCATTATGTCAGTGATATGGAGGTTTTTGGTTGCTCAAATCCTCCATCTATGTATTCCTTCAACCTTTGCCCATTGACCTTGAAGGTCCTATCACCACTCTTTAGCTCAACAGCTCCATGTGGAAAAACTTGTATAATCTCAAATGGACCTGACCACCTAGACCGGAGCTTGCCTGGAAATAGCTTTAGGCGGGAGTTATACAGCAACACCTTTTGTCCTGCTTGGAATTCATGCCTCACAATATGCTTGTCATGCCATCTTTTTATTCTCTCCTTGTAAATTCTTGCATTTTCATATGCATGGAGGCAGAACTCATCAAGTTCATTAAGCTGTAATGACCTTTTCTCCCCAGCAGCTTCCATATTAAAATTTAGCAACCTAGTTGCCCAGTAAGCTCGATGCTTTAGCTCCACAGGTAAATGGCATACTTTTCCATAAACTAGACGATACGGGGATATCCCAATTGGCATTTTGAATGCTGTTCTATATGCCCATAACGCATCATCTAATTTTAGGGACCAATCCTTTCTTGATGAGTTGACGTAGTCTCCAATATTCTTTTAATTTCACGGTTGGAGATCTCTACTTGTCCACTTGTTTGGGGATGATATGGTGTTCCTACACGATGAGTAACACCATATTTTATCAATAGAGAATCCAAATAATGATTACAAAAATGCTTACCTCCATCCGTGATGATAGCCCTTGGAATACCAAAGTGTGTGAATATGTATTTCTTTAAGAACTTGAGCACACTCTTGGCATCATTAGAGGGAAGTGCTACTACCTCAATCCATTTGGATACATAATCCACCGCCACCAGGATGTATTGATTTGAATGAGAAGGTGGAAAAGGCCCCATAAAATCTAATCCCCACACATCGAACAGTTCTACTTCAAGGATATTGGTTAGTGGCATTTCCTGTCTAAAAAAAATATTTTCAGTTCTTTGACATCGATCACAAGAAGAAACAAAAGCAATAGCATCTTTAAACAGGTTAGGCCAATAAAAATCACACTGTAATACTTTAGCAGTTATTTTGTTGGGTCTAAAATGGCCTCCACACTCTAATGAATGGCAGTGTTTTAAAATATTTTTAATTTCATCATCAGGCACACATTTCCTAATAAGCTGATCTGGACAATACTTATATAAATATGGATCCTCCCAAAAATAATATTTTGCATCATGTAAAAATTTCTTTTTTTGCTGGTAATTAAATTCAGGAGAAATAATATCACATGCCTTAAAATTAACAATATCAGCATACCAAGATGTACTAGATGTGAGTAATGCAAATAATTGCTCATCAGGGAATGACTCATTAATGGGTACCTCAGTGTTCTCAATTTCTTTACTTAACTCTAACCGAGACAAGTGATCTGCTACAAGATTTTCTGCTCCTTTCTTATCCCTAATCTCCAAGTCAAATTTCTGCAATAAGAGCACCCAACGAATTAGTCTCGATTTCGCATCCTTCTTTTCAAGTAAATATTTAATTGCTGAGTGATCAGTATACACTATTGTTTTTGCTCCTATAAGATATGGCCTAAATTTATCAAAAGCAAAAACAATGGCGAGCAACTCTTTCTCTGTGGTGGCATAGTTCAACTGTGCATCATTCAGTGTTCGACTCGCATAGTACACCACATGAAGTCTATTCTCCTTTCTTTGTCCCAAGACTGCTCCTATAGCATAGTCGCTTGCATCACACATGAGTTCAAATGGTAGATTCCAGTCAGATGCAGTGATGATAGGAGCTGAGATTAATTCTCTCTTTAACCTATTAAAAGCAACCAAACACTCATCAATAAATTTAAAAGGCGCATCCTTGATCAATAATTTACAAAGAAGTTTGGTAATTTTAGAGAAGTCTTTTATAAATCTTCTATAGAAGCCAGCATGCCCTAAGAAACTCCTCACTCCTTTAATAGATGTTGGTGGTGGTAATTTCTCAATGACCTCCACCTTTGCTTTGTCTACTTCTATCCCTCTAGATGAAATCTTATGGCCTAAAACTACTCCTTCTTGCACCATAAAATGATATTTCTCTCAGTTCAATACAAGATTAGTTTTTTCACAATGCTGTAGAACTTGGGAGAGGTTAGTCAAACACATATCAAAAGAAGGATCAAAAATTGAAAAATCATCCATAAAAATTTCAATGAATTTTTCAACCATATCAGAGAATATAGACATCATACATCTTTGAAAAATTGCAAGTGCATTACATAACCCAAATGGCATTCTCCTATATGCAAATGTTCCATATGGATAAGTAAATGTAGTTTTTTCTTGATCCTCAGGTATAATAGAAATTTGAAAATATCCTGAATAACCATCTAAAAAATAGTAGAAGGGATATCTGGACAATCTCTCAAGCATCTGGTCAATAAAAGGCAAAGGAAAATGGTCCTTTCATGTGGCTTTATTTAACTTCCTATAATCAATACACACATGCCAACCAGTGATTGTTCTAGTGGGTATCAGCTCATTTTTATTATTTGTAATAACAGTCATCCCCCTTTCTTAGGAACTACTTGAATAGGACTCATCCAACTACTATCAGAAATAGGATAGATAATTTTTGCATCAAGTAATTTTATTACTTCAACTCTAACTACTTCCTTCATATTAGGATTTAACCTACGTTGATGCTCAATTGAAGGTTTGTAGTTTTCTTCCATTAAAATTTTATGCATGCATATACTGGGACTAATTCCCTTAATATCATCAATAGACCAGCCTAGTACTTTCTTATACTTTTTCAACACATGCAACAATTTTTTCTCTTGTTCAGCAGACAAATGAGCAGATATAATGACAGAAAAAATAGATGAGTCTCCCAAGAATACATATCTTAAGTGAGAAGGGAGCTACTTAAGCTCAAGCTTGGGGTTTGGCTTAGCCTCTACTGAATCCTGTATTTTCTCAACATCATTTAATACATCAACATGCTGTTTATTTTTAACACCATCAATCAAGTCATATTCAGAATTGTCAATTATTTTACTAACAAATTTATTAATCACATCTAATCTAAAATATTCATCATTCTCAAGAGGATATTTAGAAGAATTAAGCACGTTAAAAATTACCTCTTCTTGTCCCACTGTTAAAGTAAGCTTACCCTCATGGACATCTATAAGTGCCTTGCCAGTTGCAAGGAATGGACGCCCCAATATCAAAGGAACCTCTCTATCTTCCTCTATATCCAAGACAATGAAATCCACTGGGAAGATAAATTTATCCACCTTGACTAATACATCCTCCACTATGCCTTTAGGATATGTCACCGATCGATCAACTAGTTGTAATGAGACACTGGTCGGTTTCACATCCCCTAGTCCAAGCTTCCTGAAAATAGATAAAGGCATTAAGTTAATGCTAGCACCTAAATCGCATAATGCTTTAGTGAATTCGATATTGTCAATATTGCATGGAATTGTAAAACTCCCTGGATCCTTTAATTTTGATGGCAACTTGTTCTGAATGATTGCACTGCACTCTTCGGTGAGTATGACTGTCTCATAGTCCTCTAGCCTTCTCTTTTTGGAAAGGATGTCCTTCAAGAATTTGGCATAGCTAGGCATCTGAGCTAATGCCTCCGTAAATGGAATATTTATGTGTAGTTTCTTGAAGACCTCCAAAAATTTCAGAAAGTTCTTGTCATCCTTACTTTGCTTGAGCCTTTGAGGAAAAGGAACTGGTGGATTGTAGGGTTTTACTGGCTCTTCTTTTTTCTCTTTTAGCTTCTCTTTGACCATAGTCTCTTCTTGAGTTTGTTCCTTTACTTGTTCTTTAACAGGCTCTTTCCCTTGTTGTTCCCCTAGTTGTTTTCCACTCCTCAAGGTAATTGTCTTCACATGCTCCTTCGAGTTTGTTTCAATATTGCTAGGCAATGACCCTTGAGTTCTGTTAGCTACCATGTTGGCCAACTGTCCCATTTGTATTTCCAAGTTTTTAATGGCAGCTTGCTGGTTTTGAAAGTTTGCCTTAGTTTCACCCATGAAATCAGTAGTGGCCTTGGTGAGAGTTGCAACCAATTCTTCCAAGTTAGACTTCTTTTCTTGCTGTGGAAAATCAGGTGGTCCTCTATTCTGATAATTTTGTTGTTGCTGTTGATTTTCTCAAGAAAAATTTGGATGGTTCTTCCAGACAGGCGTGTAGGTGTTTGAGTATGGATTGTTCTGTTGCCTTCCTTGGTTTGCCACATATTGCACTTGTTCTTGTACTGGAGGCATGAATGAGCTGTCAATCGGGCAATCTCGAGTAGCATGTTGCCCAGAACACATCTCACAGGTCTGCACATGAGTATTAACAGCATTAATAGACAAATGATCTAATTTTTTGAAAAGAGTGTCTACCTTTGCATTGAGTGCAGTAATAGCGTCTATCTCATGAACCCCAGCAGGTCTCCTCGCCATATTTCTCTCATTGGGCCATTGGTAATTGTTGTTGGCCATTTTCTCCAAAAGATCATAGGCCTCATCAAGTGACTTCCCCATCAATGAATCTCTAGCAGCAGCATCAATATTAATTCTGGTATGGTTATTCAGCCCATTGTAGAAGGTTTGCACAACCAACCATTTAGGCAGCCCGTGGTGTGGACACTTTCTAAGCAGATCCTTGAACCTTTTCCAGGCTTCATATAAGGTCTCTATGTCGAATTGCACGAAGGTTTGGATGTCAGTCCTCAACTTGGCAGTCTTAGCGGGTGGAAAGAATTTTGCCAAAAATTTTTGTGCTAAGTCATTCCAAGTGGTGATCGAGCTAGCAGGAAGAGACTGTAACCATGCTTTAGCTTTGTCTCTAAGTGAAAATGGAAATAATCTTAGCCGAATTGCATCATCTGACACTCCATTATGCTTAAGGGTATCACATATCTCTAAGAAGTTTGCAATGTGCGCATTAGGGTCATCATTGGGCAATCCTCCAAACTGAACTGCTGTCTGGATCATTTGGATCAAAGCAGGCTTGATCTCAAAGTTGTTTGCTTGCACAGGTGGTCTTGTGATGCTAGATGAAGCTCCATTCGTGATAGGCATGGCATAATCCCGCAGTGCCCTGGGGTTTGCCTCTCTAGCAACCTCATTATTCCCTACTAGGATTACTTCTCTCCTTGGATCTTCAGTCATTTCTGGATCTACTTTTGCCTCAGATTTCTTTCCTTCTCTGACGGCTTTAATGTTTTGTTTACAAGTGCGTTCAATTTTTTGACTTGAAATGAGATTTGATTCAATTCTCACAAGTCGACCCGATTCTCTTTTCTAAGTTGTAATTTTGAAAGATTATTATCCTTTTTTTTTTTAAGAGAAGAGAGAAGAGGAAGGAGAAAGAAAAGAGTTCTAGAGATGAGTCCTAAGGAGTCCTAAATCTAGAGATGAAAGAGAAGAATATTTTAATTAGGTTTAAATTTTAATGGCAAATAAGTTAGCACAAAATAGATTTTTTATCCTAGGGTTAATCTAGATCTAGACAGCTCCTAACTGTTCTAAGATCGCCTTCAAGCACTCCAAGCCCAAAACTGACTAACTATCTCGACCAGGTAAGTGTAAGATGTAGGAGGTCCCCTGCTTGTTGCTTTCCTTAGACACCAACTGAGTTGGCCAGGTCAGACAATGGAACCAATTGAAAACCACCTTCTTAAACCACTTGCCTTAGACACCGAGCAATTAATCAATTCGAATCCGGTCTAACTTTAGAGTTTTCTTGTCCTATTGAGCTCGAATATCCTAGGGCCAACGTTTAATTGATTTTAGATCAAGGTCTAGGTTATGCAGGATGAAGGATGTGGTTTTTGGGCTAAGGAAGGGTGATCAAATCCCCACCTTATCTGATTAATGGGTTAAGTGCCCTTAAAGTTAATTATGGAGATGCAATGCAAAGAAACAAGATGTCCAATCAAGTTTGATTTTTTTTTTATATTTTTGGTTATACTATATTAGTTAAGCATTATGAAAAGTCAGTGATTTTTTTTTTAAGAAATAAAATATCTAGATTACTAGTAAAATCAACTATTCTTGATATTAAAGCACCAGTCCCCGACAATGATGCCAAAAACTTGTTAGCCTATTTCGCAAGTGCACGAAATCGCTCAAGTAATATAATGATAAATAAGAGATCATTCCCACGAGGATTGAGTTTAATTACCAAAAATGAATGCTAATTTTACTAATATCTAAACGATCGAAACTGAATGACAGTGAAAAATAAAATTAACTCTAAAGAACTCAATGAAAGCTGAATCAAAATTTGATTGATAAAGCACTAGGATATATCTGATTTCACTTGGACCAATTATCAATTCCAGCTATTTTGATTAATAATTCAAATTTAATTATTAATGTAAGGATAAATAATCTTAAATTATTTAATAATCTCTCCCGAGTCTTATTAAATATACTAATTAAAATCTATAATCTATCTTCCAATAGTAAAATAGATTTCAATTAGTTCAATAAGCACAGTGATTATTTCCAAGATCACACAAGTCAAATTTTCTGCTTCCACTCCAATTATTATTCCTATGATGTTTGTTATTAACTCCAATTTATAATCTTCCTTTCCAGTATCAATTATAAATCGAAATCAATCAAGTACCAAAGATAATAATACTTAAAAGCATTAAGTGCAAATAACAAATAATTGCATTAACAAAGAAAATTAATACAAGATTCTGGAATTGAAATTAAATCCAAGCTACATCAGGTACCCTAGCTAGAAATTTAGCTTTTCATCATATCAAAATCAAACTCAAGTTTACTTGAATAAAACTCTAAAATTATTCTAACAATGAGTTTTAGAAAATAAATTCAAAGTAAACAAGAGAAAGAATTAAAAACTCTGAAGGAATTGCAGAGCCGAATGAATCCTCTCTTCAAATCTTCTAGATACTCCAAACTCTCCTTGCTTGATTTCTAGCTTTCAAAGATGATTCTCCTCCCCCTCTTGCTGGTATTTTAAGATCCTTAAATAGGGCTAGGGCTAGGGTTAAGGTGGTATTTTTCCCATGATTTTATTCTATATATCATTCTTTCTATTTGATATAGAATCTCTCCTCCTTTGGATAGGCTTTAAGCAACCACCAGCCATCTACTCCTTATGCTGCCCAAATTTTCTGATTTTATTCTGATTTCTATAGTAAAAAAAGGAAAGGAGGCATGGTTAATTAGAGGAGAAGAATTTTTTCCTTCCTGGATCCACAAAATCTGCAAAACAAAGTAAGGTTTCAACTGTCCAAATCAAGTTTTCCAAGAATTGGTTCCAATTCTTTCTAAGTTTGCTCCTCATGTAGAATTAGTTTGGACTCTGATTTTCTTTCATTTAATTTTTTTCCAAGATAGCTCTTTGTCACCCAAAATTGGTTGCCATATCAGATCTTTGTGCCAAGAAACACTAAGAAGAATCTGGGTGTATCGGGTGTTTCTTGTTGTGTCCAACATTGTTACCAACTTCAACCTACTGTAGCCACCTCATCTGGAATCCAAATTCAATTCTGTAAATTATGTTCCTTTCTTGCTTCTCTCAAAATTTTGTAGGATCTAATCTTGCTCAATTTGGAGTCCTGTAACTTACCTTTTAGGGGTCCTCACACCAAAATATCCAGAATTTAGATTGGTTGACTAGATGGGAGAGATTAACTGCTTGATTTATTTCCTACACCTCTAGTTTCTTTTTTGGCTGATGATGCCAAAAAGGATAAGGTGTGGGGTCCATTGATATCTTGATTTGGTTATTCTACTTTGAGATGGACTCTGATTTTGATGCAAGATCTGATGACTCCGGATGACAAACCCTGCTGAATCAGACTCAACCAATTTCACTTAATTTGACCTTTAAAACATGGTTAAGCTCAATTAGGTGTGACCTGGCTCAATTACCTGCAATTGACATAAAACATATTAGTTTTTTATATTTATTTAGTTAATTATTATACCAATTTCATCAAAATCATTAAAAACTAATAATAATAATTACTATAAAAATGCAATACATCAGTGATAATAGTGTAGAATATGTTTAATGCGCTGATGGGATCTCGGCTCCTTAGCTTGAGAAATGGCTCCAGTATTATCGCAGTACAACAAGACAGAGCCATCAATGGAGGGTGTCACTCCAAGCTCGTCAATAAATTTTCACAACCATACAGCTTCTTTTGCAGTATTGGATGCCGCGATATACTCCACTTCACAAATAGAGTCTGTCATAGTATTCTGCTTGGAACTTTTCCAGCAGATTGCTCCACCATTTAGGATAAAAATATAACCTGACATATTTTTGCTATCATCATGATCTGACTGAAATCTGGAGTTGGTGAACCCCACAAGTTTCAAGTCAATTTCACCATACACAAGCCACTGGTCCTTAGTATTTCTTAAATACTTAAGAATGATCTTTACGACCTTCCAGTGATTTTCTCCTAGATCAAACTGGTATCTACTCACTACCCCTAATGAGTATGCCACATTTGATCTCATACATGTCATGACATACATAATAGAACCCAATACTGAAGCATATGAAACTCTACTCATACACTCTCTCTCTTGAAGAGTTGTCAAACAATCTCCTTTCGAAAGAGAAATTTCTTAATCTATCAGAAGATAGCCTTTCTTGAAATTCTCCATGCTGAACTGTTTCAATATGGTATCTGATAAGTAGTATATTTTTATATTTATTAAAGGTATTTTTGATAATTTATGGTGCTAACATCTTCTTAAAAACCTAATTTCATGAATAAATTAAATTTTCTTACAAAAATAATTAATTTAAAAAAATAAAATTAGAGTATATTTATGAAAAATAGATATTAATTTAATTGAGTAATTTAAGTACCAAAATGATAAAAAAAATTTAAAAAATTTAATATATATTTTTTTAATTTTTTAAGCAAAAATCAAAGCAAAAATGAGCCAAAATACCCTTAAAAAGCTTAAAAAAGACATCTGGTGCATGGTGGACCGGTCGGTCGGTCCACAAAATTAGAGTACGATCCATCAAAAATTTCACACAGTTCACAGGTGCGGCTCATAGCGGGCGGAAGATATTTTTCACGATCGAACGATCAGGATTCAAACTAAGGCAAATCGAATGGCTGTGGTTCGCTGTCAGATTATAAGGAGAAGTTTTGCACAATCCAACGGTCGAAAATGCATCCATCATCAGATCCAACGGTCCAAACTCATTGTCGACTTTGAATAAGACTCTTTTGCATGATCCGACGGTCAGAACTTCATCAGACCCCAGATTGGATGGCTGACATTCGATCCGACTTTGATTTAGATTAAAATGTGGATTTTTCAGGCAGATCTGGGCGGTCCAAAGCTGATCCGATGATCAAAAATATTTCTAGGAGATTAAAATAATTTTTAAAAGTTTTAGGACTCCTTTTTCTACCAAAAAATTATGAAAAATTCATCTATAAGTAGGAGGTCCGGGAATAAGCTTTGAGAGTAAAAAAATTGAGTAGAAAGTATAGAAAAAAATTAAAAAAAAATAGATAAGTTTAGGGACCCAAGAAAAAGAAGAAGAAAGGTCGGTTCACTCTACAGAGTACGACAGAAGATAGAGAGATCATCAACCATCTTTTCAATGAGACTGGACTGATCAACTTCAGATCTTTATTACAGTTTTATTTTTTTATTTTATTATTCTTTTTAAATTTTTTGTACTTAAATTTTAATTTTAATTAATACAAAATTTATTTTCATGCACTTTAAATTCCTGTCTTTTATTTTTTCACAAGTAGATGCTAGGATCTAGTTAGTAGATCTTAGTACCAATTTATTTTATGCACTTTAAATTTTTATTATTTATTTTTATTGTAAGTAGATGCTAGGATCTAAATAGTAGATCTTAGTATCAAATTTATTTTTCACACTTTTAATTTTTATTTTCTGACTTAAATTACTTTCTCCAAAATTTTATTTTTTTTTATAAAATCAAAAATTTCAAATCAAAATTTTACCTTCTCTGTGGATTTGACTCGACTCACTACTTTCTGTATATTTTTAATTTGTATTGAAGTCAGAATTTGATTGATAATCATGATGTCCTAACGACAATATCATGATAGTATCAATTTTTGGCACTATTGTCGGAGAAGGTAATAATTTTAATATTTAATTTTTTTGATTTTTTTATAAATATAGTTTACTAACTTTTTTAATTTTTTTTATAGAAAATAAAGAGATAGAAAGCTTTCAATTTTGTTTGGTAAGATCAATCCTAACCCTAACCCTAACTATTTTTTTTTATTAATTAACCTAAAATTTATCAACATAAATCTAATAAAAATTATATGACAAGAGTAAAAATTTAATTGTTAGAAGTATTCATCATCTTAAATTTTTTTTTGATGATTGCTGGAGACAAGGTAAGCTTTCAAATTTGATTAATTTCATGCATCTAATTTAGTTGCATAGAACCCCCTTATTTGAAATTGATTGTGCATATTCATCTCAAATCAATTTAAGGACAGCACCTATAATAAGATAAGGTGGAGATTTCATCACCCTTTCTTAGCCCAAAAATAACCAACCAGCATCCCGCATTAGCCCAAACCTAACTAAAATCAAGTAGACATTGGTCCCTAGGATCAATTGAGTTCAGTTTGAGTATTGTGGTGAAGTCAAATGCAAAGTAAATTTGGACTCATCCCTGAAATTGGTGTCTAAGGCTAGAGGTTACAAAGGCTCAGCCTAAGTAGACTCGTAGTTATCTAATTAATTTCATTAGCTTATCTGGCCAATTCAATTGGTGTCTAAGGCAAGCAACGGGAGGACCCTCACGTTCCCACCTCTTACCTGGCTAGTTAAAGAAAGTGAGGACAAACCCAATTTGTATTTAGGCTAAGCCACTCTATATCAAACTGTTAGGTCTAAGAAACTCATAGGTGTCTAGATTTAATTGTTTGCTAATTTAATTACAATTAACACTCAACCATAACTAATTGTTCTCACCTTTCATCTTTAGGTCTAGGGCTTTCTTAAGGATCTCACCTTTAGAACTTCTCTCTTTATTTCTCTTCTTTGTTTCTTTCTCCCTCTTCTTAAAAAATAAAATTAAAAAAAAAATTTGAACCACACACATTGGGGTTTGCACTGATACATGCACGATATAATTTTTTATCTTAACCTAGTCGAACCTAATTCTGAAATTAAATGGCTAATCCATGTTATACCTAATAATCAAATGGCTAGAAATTCTAAGAACCACCTAGACAGATGAAGAAATATTTTATTTCTTCCATCTATAACCCATCGATGTTTCCATCATTCTATGAGATCAAATATTCTGACTCTAGTCCTGAGATCGATTTGAACCTGCTAGTCCAAAAATTAGATAAAGTCGACCTTCTTATAGATAAATGCCTAGCCTTAGATCTACAATCTCCTGTGTAATATACACAACCTTCTAATTATCAGGAGATTTGTTCTATCTGTGCTAGCTTAGCCCATCATGTTAGTGAATATCCTATAGTTGCACAGTTTCCACCTTTCATCCAAGAATAAGTTCAAGCTACTTAAGGTTACTCCAATCCTGTCAATGATCCATTCTTAAAACATATAACCAAGATTAGAGGAACCATCCTAATTTTTCTTGGAGATCCCAACAGACTCAGGCTCATATCTAAATTTTTTCTATGCAAAATTTTCAAAATAGGCCCCAATACCAAAACTATGCCTATAATAGAGATCAGTCGAGTCAGCCTAGTTAGCCATCCTATTACAATTAGCCATTATATCCACCTCCTCAACAGACCAATCTAGCCGATGATAGATTTAACCAACTTCAATAAATGATCATGACCCAACAGCAATCCCTCACTAGGCTAGAAGCATAAATAGATCAATTAATTGAGTCTACCATGAGGAGAGAACTAGGTCAATTATCGAGCCAACAAATATCAAATTTTGAGAATAACCCAACCACCTAGACCTCGTCAACAATTCAATGTCCCACCTAAGAATTCTTGATTTAAAAATGACAAAGTAATCTCTGAGCTTAAAAGTGATAGGATTCTTAAGGACCCATATCAAGTCCAAGTGAGTGAGGCTAGTACTGATGCAAGTCAAAGTATGAATTTAGAAGAGGAGGTTAGTACTGAGGCTAACCCAATAGAAGAACTTGAGCCCGAAACTGATACTGAGAAGAGAGTGGATGAGTTATCCAAGATATATTCACCAAAAGTTTCATTTCCTTTAGCCCTAGAAATCAGTTTTTTCACTTTAGAATCACCTCCTCTAGAACTGAAATTGCCCTTAGTCACATCTGAGTACACATGTTTAAAATCAACTGATACCCTTTCAGTATCCATTACTTCAAACTCAACTCCTAACCTAAAAACTCAATTCATGAGCATTTTAGAAGAACAAATAGGAGAAATTCTCGATAAACAAAGGTCTGTGAATGGGTTTGTGAACTATCTTTCTAAAATTAAGAATGAAGATGTGAACTACTTTTTGAAGATTGATAATAAAATATTAAAATTTATTATAGACCGTCTTCCTGAGATTGGCAATCCAAAACTATTAGAATTTGTCAATCCAATTTCGATACGGGATAGGTGAGAGAATCAGCATGGTCTGACTGAAGACGGTAAACTTAGCGCTTCCTGGGAGGCAATCCAATTTTTAATTTTTAGTTTTGCACCTTTTGCCATCTTTTGTATTTTGTTTAGGTCAATCAAGTCTTACTTAGTATCTTTTGTAGGGATCTGAAGATAATCTTGGCTAAGTTGGGGGGAGAATCAATTTTGAAAAGATTTCTGGATCAGGTGATATCTCTCTTTTTCTTTCTCTTTGCATGCACCCTTCATTTTTTCTACTCTATTGAGGACAATATCGATTAAGTTGGGAGAGAGAATAAAAATTTTTTTAAGTTCTCAAGTAAGTTAGTATTTAGTATTTAAGCACCTGATTACACTTAAGAATTGAGTTAAACCAAGCATTTTTAAAAGAAAATTGATGCACAGATAAGAGAGTTTATGAGATATTGAGAGATCAAGTATTAAGAAAACTCAATAAAGAGTTAAGTTTAGAACTTAAACAGTTTTCTTTAAGCATTTCTAAATTTTTCTACCAGCATCAAAGCAGAGTTAACTTTTTATGGGCTTGTGTAAGGTAACTATATGTTCCTTCATATGAAAAAAAAAAAGAAAAAGAATTTTCAAGTACTTCATGCTGAGTAACTGGATCTCTTTACCTAAGCAAGCATTGAGTTTTGCATCAAAAGGTATGAAGGGCAAAGAAACTTTATTGTAAAGTTAGTTTTAACTCATAGCCTGTTTGATTCGAGCAAGTAGGTTCGAGGGATATTCTATACCTAATACCCTAAAGCCATCTAGTTTGGGAGTCATTGATTGAAAACTCGCTACATGGGTCAAACAGAAAGCTTAAGGGGTTAAGACATTCAATAGCAGTACAATGTTAAAAAAAAAATCAATCAATAAATGAAGAATAGAAATAACAATATACTTGTCCATATGAAGGTTAATGGTTTAGAGATAAAGGTAGGAATAAATTTGAAAAAGTTTAAAAAAAAGTTTAGTATTTTTAGTTTAACTCTTATATTGACTAGTATTAATATCCTAATGACATACCTCATTTATACTCTACTGAACATCAGTAGCCCTTTTGAAAATTGTTTGGTCAAATTTGAGATTTTAAAGTTAAACGGTACTTGATTCTAAATTCTTTCTTTACTCAAGGATGAGTAAAGTTCAAGTTGGAGAGTGTGATAAGTAGTATATTTTTGTATTTATTGAAGATATTTTTGATAATTTATAGTGCTAACATCTTCTTAAAAATCTAATTTTATGAATAAATTAAATTTTTATGTAAAAATAAATAATTTTAAAAAAATATAAAATTAGAGTATATTTGTGAAAAATAGATGTTAATTCAATTAAGCAATTTAAGCACCAAAATGATGAAAAATTTTTAAAAAATTTAATGTATAATTTTTTCATTTTCTCAGGTGAAAATCGAAGCAAAAATGATCCAAAATACCCTTAAAAAAGCTTAAAAAAGACCTCCGATGCACGGTGGACCGACTGGTCAGTCCACGGAATCAGGGCGCGGTCCATCAAAAATTTCACGCGATTCACAGGCACGGCTCACAGCAAGCGAAAGATATTTTTTGTGAATGGACGGTCAGGATTCAAACTAAGCAGATCGAATGACTGCTGTTCACTGTCGGTTTATAAGGGGAAGTTTTGCATTATCCAATGACAAAAAATGCATCCATCATCAGATCTGATGGTTCAAACTCATTGTCGACTTTGAATAAGACTCTTTTACACGATTCGAAGGTCAGAACTTCATCAAAATCTAGATCGAATGGCTGACATTCAATCCGACTATGATTTGGATTAAAATAAGGATTTTTTGGACAGATCTGGGCGGTCCAAAGCTGATTAGATGGTTAGAAATATTCCTAGAAGATTAAAATGATTTCTAAAGGTTTTAGAATTTTTTTTCCTACCAAAAAATTATAAAAAATTCATCTATAAATAGGGGATCTGAGAATAAGCTTTGAGAGCAGAAAAATTGAGTAGAAAATATAGAAAAAAATAGAAAAAAAAAATAAATTTAGGGATCTAAAAAAAGAAAGAGAAAGACTGGTTCGCTCTATGGAGTACGACGGAAGATGGAGAGGTCATCAACCATCTTTCCAACGAGGCTAGACTGATCAACTTCAGATCCTTATTATAATTTTATTTTTTTTATTTTATTATTCTTTTTAAATTTTTTATACTTGAATTTTAATTTTAATTAATATAAAATTTATTTTCATGTACTTTAAATTTTTATCTTTTATTTTTTCGTAAGTAGATGCTAGGATCTAGTTAGTAGATCTCAATACCAATTTATTTTATACACTTTAAATTTCTGTTATTTATTTTTATTGCAAGTAGATGCTAGAATTTAAATAGTAGATCTTAGTATCGGATTTATGTTTTACACTTTTAATTTTTATTTTTTTGACTTAAATTGCTTTCTCCAAAATTTTATTTTTTTTGCAAAATCAAAGATTTAAAATCAAAATTCTGTCTTCTCTGTGGATTCGACCCAACTCACTACTTTCTATGTATTTTTAATTTGTATTGAAGTCAAAATTTAATTGATAATTATGGTATCCTAACGACAACATCGCAATCATATCAGTATCTATGTACGTGGATTGAAAAAGTCCAAACAACCTCTTAGATCTATCCCTATAGATCTTCATCCCTAGGATGTAAGCTGCTTCTCTCAGATCCTTCATGGAGAATTATGACGATAGCCAAACTTTTATTTCCTATAATGTAAGGACATCATTTTTGATTAAGAGAATGTCATCCATATACAATACAAGAAATATAATTATTGAACCATTTGCCCACTTATATATGCAGAGTTCCTCTCCGTTCCTAATGAAGCTATATGTTATGATCACCTTATCAAAATGTATGTTCCAACTCTGAGATGCTTGCTTCAATCTATAAATAGATCTCTAAAGCTTGCATATTTTGGACTCATTTGTGGATATAAATCCTTTAAGTTGTATCATATACACCTCTTCGTTCAGCTCTCTATTTAGAAAAGCTGTCTTCACATCCATTTGTCAAACTTCATAATCCAAGTATGCTGCTATCGCAAGCATGATTCGAATGGATTTAAGCATTGCTACAGAAGAAAATATCTCGTCATAGTCAATACCATAATGCTGATGATAATCCTTAGCAACCAAATGGGCTTTATAGGTCTCCACCTTTCCGTCTGCACCCCTCTTCCTCTTGAAGGCCCACTTACACCATATGGGTTTAACCCCTTCAGGTGGGTCAACTAATATCCATACATCGTTGACCTTCATGGACTCTATTTTGAATCTCATGGCTTCAATCCATTTATCAGAGTCGGATCTCTGCATCGCATCCATGTAGGTGATCAGATCCTCATCATTCTCATCAAGTTCAATAGGATCTCTATCCTGGATCAAAAAATTTAAGTATCTGTTCGACTAACGTGGTACTCTACCGGATCACCTTAAGGATGTTGGTTCATTGGGCTTCAAGTTTGATCTCATCAAATTTGATTCAGATTTAATCATTGGTGTTGGTTCTTCTACCTGTCGAACTTAGTCAAGCTCGATTTTAGAGGTACTTATTCCTTCACTAAGAAATTTTTTTTCCAAAAAGTGTGCCTTACTGCTGCAAACACCTTTTGTTCAGCAGACAAGTAAAAGTAATATCCCCTTATTTTCTTCGAGTACCCTATGAAATTATACTTATCGGATCTAGGACTGAGCTTGTCAATTTGTAATCATTTAACATAAGTCGGATATCCCCAAATTCTAAAGTAAGAGAGATTCGACCTACATCCTGACCATATCTCATATGGTGTCTTACTAATTGACTTGCTCGAAATATTATTTAGCACAAGACAAGCTGTTTCAAGTGTATTTCCCCAAAAGAAGATCGACAAAGTTGCAAACCCCATCATGGATCGATCCATGTCCAACAAAGTTCGATTTCTCCTTTCTGAGATGCCATTATGCTGTGGTGTCCCTGGAGAGGTCCATTGGGAGAGAATCCCATTCTCTCCTAGATATGTTAGAAATTTACTAAAAAGGTATTCACCTCTTCGATCAAATCAAAGAGTTTTAATACTTTTTTCAGTTTGTTTCTCTACTTCATTACGGAATCGTTTGAACATTTCAAATGATTCGGACTTTTGTTTCATCAAGTAGACATACCCATACCTAGATAGATTGTCTATGAACGTAATGAAGTAGCTGTACCCTTCTCTGGTATATGTGCTCATGGGTCTACATATATCAGTATGTATCAGACCCAGCATATCACTAGCTCGTTCATCTTTTCCAATAAAAGGTGACTTGATCATCTTTCCAAGCAATAAGACTCACAGGTAGGTAATGATTCATAATCGTCTTTATCACGAATTCTTTCTTGAGCTAACATATTCATCCTATTCTTATTGATATGACCTAGCCTATAATGCCAAAGGTAGGCATCCATAACATTATCTATTCTTGGGTATTTATTTGAAATGTACATTGCATTAAGCCTAGATACAACATAGATATCATTATTCAACTGTCCACGTAAAATTGTAACACCATTCAAAATAATATCACAAAAAAAATTTTTTATTGATATTTAATAATTGGAATTGGCTAAAAGGCCTATAGAAATAATATTTAAAAGAAAACTAGGACAGTAATGACACTTATTAAGAATAATATACTGAGGCTCGAATACAAGCTTGATGATTCCTAAAGTTAGAACTGAAACTAATCTTCCATCTCTAACATTCAGGAATCTCTCACCTTCTCCAAATTTTCTAGTGATCTGAAGACCCTGCAACGAATTGCAAATATAAATAGGACTACCGATATCCAATACCCAAGTCACTATATCTATAAGAGAGAAGTTATAAGGTGTTATCACATAAGTACCTTATCCAACAACTGATTGCTTCTTCTTCTTTGGCCTGTTCGGATCAAGAAAAGCGATATACTGAGGACAGTTCCTCTTTCAGTAACCCTGCTTCTTGCAAAAAAAGTACTCTGCCTAACTTTGATCAGCCTTCAACTTGGGTTTCTGGGACTGACTCCCAGCACCAAGCACCTTCTTATTCTTCTTCTTTTTTTCTTTCTTAAAGGGACGATGACTATTTGAAGAAGATCCTCCCACTAGATTTACTGTCTCCTTATGGAGCTGGTGATCTTTCTCAAAAGTCTATAGCAATCCCAACAAACCGTGGTAGTTGACTATATGCTTCGTCATCCTAAAATGACTAAGGAACGATGGGTAGGACTTGGGTAGAGAGTTTAGGATTGCATCCTTCTCCAGCTGTTCATGTAAAGAGAAGCTGAGTTTGCTCAATTTTTCAATCTACTCAATTATGTACAATGCATGATCAGTAACAGATGCACCCTCCCTCATCCAGATATTGAAAATGGTGCAACTAGTCTTGTGCCGCTCAACATCGTCAGGAATACCAAAGGAATCTCTCAACACTTGAAGCATTTTTTCTGGTTGAGCTTCTTCAAACTTTTGGCTGCATTCGTCGTTCATAAAGGCCCGCATGATGCAACAAACCATGGTGCGATCATTGAGCCACTTTTAATAAGTATCTCAGATCGCTCCTCAGGCATTAGGAACAGGCTCCTCAGGTGTCAGATCTGTTATCACGTAAAGGATCCACTCGTGCTTCAGGATAATCTTTAACTTTCGATATCAATTATCGAAATTAGATCCGATAAGCTTCTCACTATCCGACAGTGATCGGAGCAACAAGTTTGAGGCCATATCTGTACACACAAAGAAAGTACAAAGTCTAATTAGTATATAAATTTATTAATCCTAAAGACTTAAATTTTAGTCTAAAGATCTATTGGGTGGATGTCTGGCCAGAACACCACCTCCCAAGATCTTTTCAGTACCACGCGATGCAGCAGGAAGAAAGAAGAAATAAAATAAAAGAAAAATAATCAAAATACGTGGATCAGCCACAAAAGGGCTCGCCTCCATGGGGCATGCAAACTTCACTATGAAAAAAAAATTTTACAAGAGGAGACCTCACCCTCAACCCTTGTACACCTAATTTTCTCTCACTAGAAGTTCTCCTCACAAAAGCTCTCTCTCTCTTGGAAGACCCCTTGAACCCCTGAAGTGCCTGACGACCGCTGTCCAGGAGCCTCCTGCTCCTCTCTCAGTGCTTCCACCTTTCTCTCTCCTCTCGGGTTCGTACGGCTCTATACGACGAGAAAACCCGAACCACTCTTCTCTGTTTCACGCACAGGCCCTTTTAAAGGGTTAAAACCCAATTAGATTAGGTTTAAGAGTCCTTAATCAACCTAAATCAGGTTCTGAACTGTCGGATCAAAAAATAGATCAACCCACACCCTCCAATCGTGATCGGTCCACGAAATAGTATCGTGGACCATGTGAAATGCATGAAAAATGCCCGCACGGTCCACAGGCCCAGTCGTGGACCACCCGGTCCACAATGGATCGGGGCAAAGGGCCAGCAGGCCGCTGGGCCTGGGCCGGCCCGCTCCCGCGCGCGGACCTACGCGCGCCTGGGCCGTGCACTCGCCTGGGCCGCACACCCGCCTGGGCCGCCCGCCCGTGTGGGTCGCACGTCTCGCACGCCGTCGCCTGCGGCCGTGCCGCTGCCGCCCGCCGTCGGTCGTCGGTGGTTCTCCGCCTTCTCAAATCTCGTGCCAACTTCAAAAGCTCGTATCTCCTCCATTCGAGCTTCATTTCGGATGATCTTGGTCTTGTTGGACTCCATTTTTCATCGCGAACCTCGCTGTGGGCTCAATATAGGCTGAATCTCAAGGCGTCAAATTCTAACAATCTCCATCTCGACTCGATATTCAGCCTCCTCCAAACTCTGAGAGCTTCTGGATCTCCTCACCCCCATGCCCTGGGGCAATCGCCTGCTGATCATGGATGGGCAAACATGGGAGTCGAGCCAGGCTGCTCGATCCCATCTCCATCGTATGCTGTGCTCCTCCTGACTTGAGACCTGCTCGGGGCATCATCCTGTGAGAATAGGAATCTCACCTTGCGACATCGCCTCTCATCCTCCCGACTCTCCTGTCTCGTGCCTGATCCGTCTCCTGGAGCTCCACCACGCTCTGGGCTCCGCCTGGCTCCCGAAGCTCCACCTCACACTGGGCTCCCTGCCAGGTAATAATATCCTCTACTCCCCTTCTTCCCCTCCAGCACAATCCTATCACCGCGTAACACCCTCAGGATTCCTCTACTAGCTACCGTCTTGTAGCCTCTCAAATCCAGTCTGCTAAGTGAGATAAGATTCCACCTAAAATCGGGTATGTATCGAACCTCCCCCAATCTCCTCACTGCACCATCATGTGTCCTCCAGTTGACCATCCCAATGCCTCTGATCGCACAGCTCGATCCATCCGACAGATATACAGTGCCCTCACTATTCTCCAGGGAGTCAAACTGCTCCTCTCTGTAACATACATGATAGGGGCATGGAGAATCTAATATCCACTACTGGAAAGAAGTAGATACCTCGTCAGATATCTCCAGGACATCTCCATCTGAATCACTGTCGGCCGTCGCTACAGCAGCCACCGTCTGATTTTTAAGTTGAGGGCAATCTCTGGCTAGATGCCCCAACTCCTCACATCGGTAACACCTGATTTTGCTCAAGTTTCTCCTGGACTTAAACCACCCTCATTGCGATCTCCTGTCGCTCCGTCTACCGCCTCCTGCTCCTCCAGAAGCCACCAAAGCTGAGCTACCGCCATCTGAGCTCGAAGCTGGATTCTCCCTCCTGAGAACCTCGTTCTGGAGTATCGCCGTGGTGACCTCATCCATCTTGATAGTGCTCTTCCCCACTAGAAGAGCAGTCACCAAGAACTCGTACGAAGGGGGAAGCGACGCCAGCAAAACCAACGCCCTGGTCTTCTCTTCAACATTCTCACCAATGCTGAGGAGGTTGGTGAGGATCTTCTGGAAGTGGCTCAAATGCTCCTGCACGCTCTGTCCCTCAGTCATCCACAGTTGGTAAAACTGCCTCCAGAGAAAAAGAGTGTTGGTGAGAGACTTCGCCATGTACAACTCCTCGAGCTTCGACCACAGCACCGTCGGAGAAGTCTCGCTCAGCACATGGATCACCACCTCATCCGCTAGGTACATGCGGATGGTACTCACCACCTGCATCTGTAGCCATTTTCAATTTCGCACCTCCATGGTGGTCGGCTTCTCATCGCATAAGAGAGCATCGATCAACCCCTGTTGGATGAGCACGTCCTTCACCCTTACCTGCCACAAGGAGAAATTGCTCTTACCATCGAACTTGTCGATCTCCATCTTGATTGTTCCTGTCTTCTCCATCTTCAGTCTTGCTCACCACCACTGCAATCTGCATCCTTATACCACCTTGCTCTGATACCACTGTTGGGTGGATGTCTGGCCAAGACACCACCTCCCAAGATCTTTTCAGTACCACGGATGCAGCAGGAAGAAAGAAGAAATAAAACAAAAGAAAAACAATCAAAATACGTAGATCAGCCACAAAAGGGCCCCTCCACGGGACATGCAAACTTCACTATGAAAAACAAATTTTACAAGAGGAGACCTCACCCTCAACCCTTGTACACCCAATTCTCTCTCACTAGAAGTTCCCCTCACAAAAGCTCTCTCTCTTGGAAGACCCCCTGAACCCCCGAAGTGCCTGGCGACTGCTGTCCAGGAGCCTCCTGCTCCTTCTCTCTCAGTGCTTCTACCTTTCTCTCTCCTCTCGGGTTCGTACGGCTTTGTACGGTGAGAAAACCTGAACCCCTCTTCTCTGTTTCATGCACAGGCCCTTTTAAAGGGTTAAAACCCAATTAGATTAGGTTTAAGAGTCCTTAATCAACCCAAATCAGGTTCTGAACCGTCGGATCAAAAAATAGATCAACCCATGCCCTCCGATCACGATCGGTCCACGAAATAGTGCCGTGGACCATGCAAAATATGTGGGAAATGCCCGCGCAGTCCACAGGCCCAGCCGTGGACAGCTCGGTCCATGGTGGACCGGGGCAAAGGCCAGCAAGCCGTTGGGCCTGGGCTGGCCCGCTCCCACGTCGGGCCTGCGTGCGCCTGGGCCGCGCGCCCGGCTGGGCCGTGAGCCCGCCTGGGCCCCTGCCCGCATGGGTCGCACATCCCGCACGCCGCCACCTGCGGCCACGCCACTGCCACCCGCTGTCGATCGCCGGCGGTCCTCCGTCGCCTCGAATCTCGTGCTGATTTCAAAAGCTCGTATCTCCTCCATCCGAGCTCCGTTTCGGATGATCTTAATCTCGTTGGACTTCATTTTTTGCCGCGAACCTCCCTGTGGGCTCAATGTATGCTGAATCTCGAAGCATCAAATCCTAACAAGGTCCTCCCATTATTTTATGCAAATTGGTAGCTTTTACCTCCAATTCAAAGAATTACCTTAATCTTTTAGTGGATACTAGAATCCACACAGACTACATATAGGTCCGAAAATGGCTCGATCAATCCATATGCATCTATGGGTAGATTTTCAACCAATTATTTCTTCAAACAACTTCTAGTATTTAATTTAGCCCCAAATTTTATTTCAGTAAGTGATGGGCCTCCACTAAAAGTTTCGGTTAGGTCAAACCATTAATATGAACCTACTCAGTGATTCTATCTAATGAATAATCAGACCTAGGATGGCTCGATCAACCCAACCATCATCGGATAGTTTAACAGAGTTATCATATAATGAATGATAATTCCATCATTCAGAGAAGACACTAGACAGATGGTGCCTACAATATCAATCAGAAATAATGGACCTATTATCACTCACCTTAATGAGAGGCTATGAACTAGTTATCATCATAACCAGCTTATTTTAGAGACCTAATAATTTAGAGAATTTAATCAATTTAGAGAAGAAAGAAGAGAAGAAAAGATTAATCAGTAGACCATAATCCTCCCACTGACTTCACTAAGTTACTGAATCGGGTTAGGTCATACTGATTGAACTGGCACCTAGATCAGTCACACTGATCAAACTTAATGGCATAGTCTAACTTGAATCACTTAGTGATCTAATCAAAATTTAGTTCACCAAATTAGCTAGGTAAATGAGATCGATGGGAGGGTCTGCTAAGCTTGCCTTAGACACCATTGAAATGGCTAGATAAGCCACTCTCAATTAAAAACTATCAATCGAAATACCAAACTTATCTTAGATACCAATTAGTTAACTAGTTTCAATTTGACCAACCTAATGATTCGGATTCAACCATTGAGCCACAATCAAGGTTTATTTGGTCTAATCAAAGATATGAACTTGACCATCTACAACTATTGTACTAAAAAAATCCTGATTAATCTAATTCAACAATTGGTTAAACTTAATCAATTTCTCTACATGGTCAATCAATTCTTTGATTCTAACCTTAGGTCTAACCCAATTAAAGAGAAGGATCTGATTTGAGCTAATCCATGCCCCATATTTTATGCAATGTCATTAGATCTAAATCATAATTCTAGATCCAATCAGCTTGATACTTAATTCTTAATTAAGTTTTGCATCAACATGGTTAAGGTTTCAAAAATAATTTTTTATATAAATTTTTTACATTAGATCATAAAATTTTTTAGATCAAATATAAATTTTTTTATGATTTTAAATCAAAATAATTTTGATTAAGCAATATTAGATGTAATTAACCAACTTTACTACTTGCATCATATACAACAACACTTAGGGTTTCAAGATCTAGGATTTTACAAGAAAGTAAGTTTTCTCTTTTCGCTTTCTTTCTTCATGGGACCTCACAGTGGCATGCCTATATACCATGAAGAGCACCCCATTGAATGAGAGGAGAGGGTCATGAAATCCAACTTGCTCCTATGATCGGATGGCCTGATGATTATCCAATCCGAGTACTTTGCTACTCAGAACATCTAATCTAAATAAATAATAAATAAATTTAAAAATAAATTAATTTAGATCTAATCTAAATCATAAATAATCAGATCTAATAACAAAAAAATTAGATCTAAAGTCATATTAATTCATATCAAAACAACCTTGCTTTGATACCAGTTGAAAAAAATTTACGGTAGTACAATACATGCAATTTTAAAATTTTATATAGTAAAAATAATAGATTAAATAATTTATTTCTAATCATATATATAAGATCTAATCTTAGACTACCACATCAAGATCTTTGATATAAAAAATATATATTTTAGATCTAAAAATAAAAATCACATCGATCTCATCAATGCTGAAATTCTAGATCTAACTATTAGATCTACCATAGAAATTAAAACAAGTTAGAGATCGTTACCAAACAAATTTTGATCTTAATCTTCTCTGATCTAATGATTGGAGAGGATATTTCTCAGGTCACTCACAGCCACATGAAGTTGTCTGGCCTCTATTAGAAAATCCACATGAAGATTGGCATAGATCAGGGGCTTGGAGATGCTAGTCAGCGAACAACTTCGATAGCTGATCTCTTTCATCTTGTACAAGCACCTTAGACACTCCAAAGTGATAAGAGATTTGGAAGAGAAAGAGAGGAGGTGGAGAAGAGGCTCTAAAAATAAAAAATTCATAAGAGAATTAATTATGGGACATCCAAGAGAGGGTTCTCCTTTTTATAGACTAGGAATTAAGACTTTCCAAGAAAGGGTGCCATGAATCAACACCAAAACATTCTTTTGGCATCCCAAAAAATTTCAAAAAAATCATTAGAATATGAAGAAGGAATATAAGTCTCACATACTAAATAATTCTTCAATAAAAATAAAGAAAAAAATAATAGGACTCCAACAATATACTATATATGAAAAAAAAAATTTCTAGTCTGCATCTTATCTCTAATTTAGATCGTATTCGAATTAGGCAAGAGATAATATTATGACTCATCAATTATAGATGACTACCCTTATTAGATCCTCTCTCACGATACTAAATATCACAACCCAAATCCAATTTGGCATGGAGAAATTAATATGGATCCAGATGTGGTGCAAAAGATAAGGATAGAGTCCTAGTCTGACTTGGACTCTTCATTTCTAATTCAATTCTAATCCAAATCAAATTTAGATTAAAAATACTAATAGAAATGAACCTAATCTAATTAAAAATCAAAATATCTCATCAAATTTTTAACTCAATTAGAAATTAGCTGAGTCCAAATCCTGATCGAATTAGGATCAAATTTCTTTTGTAATCAGGTTTAATTATATCAATCCCAATCTGAGTCAAACTGAATCTAATTCAATTAGACTTATCCCAAAGCTCTTTACTCAATCAAATTAAGTTAATTAAAAATCTAATTACTAATTAATTCTCCATAATAATAGAGTCTCACTCCTAGTGGGACTCTCCAACAAAGTCTTAGTCCAAGAAGGACTCTTCACCAGAGTCACAATCCAATTGGACTCTTCAGCCATCAAATCTGATCAAATCTTCTAATACGTGTGATCCCATAGGTTTGAACCTAAGTCGGTATCATAGGAATAATTTTCTATACCAATCGATGTAACCATCTAGTAATGGTGACCTGATGATCGGATAGATCGAAGTGTTGCAAAGTAATCTTCTAGAACCTACTGACGTATGGTTACCGTATAATTCATCCTTTTGACCCAAATGCTCAAGGTGATGTAGGGCTTAACTATCAATCCTAATTAAGTCAACCACATTGTATTTCAATCTTTCAAATTCATCGCATGGATTATCCTGGCTAAGATTTTACTAAATTAAAATACAATGATGCATATCTCCTACCAATTCAGAGGGGTCAATTCTGTCTTGACTCACACACCGACTTGATAAATACTTGATTGCACCCAATATCCTTCTGTCACTAAGTTAGAAACTCAGATGGTCCGGCACTAAAGTATAGTGAGTTACTTACAAATCACCATGGTGGTCTCAGATCGAAGGGACATTTATATCCATACCCTTCACAAGCTACTCTTGACAGCAGAGTGCTCAACACATAGTCACATTCGATGTGAATGTACTCTTACATTCCACCTACAAGTCATAATAGTATCTCCACACTCTTTGGTTAAGAGGATAATCAACTCATATGGCACACAACGACCTACACTTGATATCGCTATCGTTCTAGTAATAGCGTATTGTTTGGTCACGAATATTTTTAAAGACTTAATGACAAATCCTTCTTTGTCGATTAATAATAGTTCTAAGGACTTTATTACAATACAAGAGTTCAAAGATGGTCAATTTGTAATGAAAATATCAAAACTGCATATGAGATATGATGGAGATGACAGTATGACTGTCAAAGTGTATCCTGATTAACTTAATCATCTGATTAGGTTATAATCATGGATGGTGAGTTATTTTAAGATTAGATCCTGCTAAGTCTCTTTAGTTCCTTCTTTAGTATCTCTTAGAAGAAGAAGGTGAAGAATGTCTTCACTATGGGTATCTAATATCATTATAGCAATGATGAGCACTAAATTGCAAGAGTTGTCTTGCAAATGTGAAGCAATAGTAGGATGCAAAAGTTATATCTGTTAATGGTTTGTATGTGATATAAACTATTTATCATTGAGTGTTTCAACTTCAGAATTTTAAGTATGTGATACCTAATATAGGTCTCATTTATGCAAAGTATTGCTGGGCCTATAAAGCTGAAGTAAGGTGACTACATGCCTTTCAGCATTAATGGATAGTCCATTCATGCTAAAGCTGTTGAAACATACTTATTTAGAAACTAATAAACCATTGTTATATGCCTGAATTATCAGAAATATTATCTCAATCCTTATGTTATTGTAATATAGATTTGAAATTAATTTTAAAGATTTAAAGTTACTCTACTTCTGATAAATATTATGGCTATCGCTTTATGTTTCTATCATTCAATGATGTTGTTCTTCATATTGATGAGAAGAATATGTGATGGTCACATATCTCTGGCTTCGCCAACTTGGCTATTTTTTTGAGTCAAAGATAAATAAGTAATACAAAGAAGAGTTCTTTGTCTGTATGATTTTGAATCATATAGAACTTGTAAATCTTATCTCATGGACAAAATGACTAAGATCCCATTTATTCGACATGGAAAAAGGCGAGCAAGGTCTTAGGTCTTAAACATATGGATGTTCAAAGACTAATAATATCTTGACCCAAAGATGGATACTTCATATGTGATATAATATGTTCTCTAAAATGCTTCACTAATCTTTTAATTCTCATTCTGGAAAAATATTTAGAAATTGTTGCATATGTTATATATCATTAAAATCTATTACTAGCACTCCATATGAGACATAAAAATGGCAAAAAGATAGGTTGCCAACTTATATGAAAAGAGTTGATGTACATTAGATTGTGCTAGAACAGATTTTTATTAATATATCGATTATCCTAAAGAGTAGTATGAGATGCTATTTCTATTACCCTACTGGACAAAAGATATTTTGTCAGTAGGTATGCCACCTTTTAGGAAAAAAAATTTTTGAGAAGGGGATAGTGGGAGGATAATTGAATTTGAGAAGTTCAAGACCTATGAACAATCCTAACCTCTGGAGTGTCCACAAGTTGATTCTCGATCAGATGTGTCCATTGATGAGGAATGACCATAATACACACCTCCTCACCAAAGATCAATCTGAATGTGTAATGTACCACTAAAATTATGAGACTGAGAATGACGATACACCATACATTATTGAGAATGATGTATTTCTTGACCTATTCAGAGATAGTCATGAGTAGAGACTCTGATAAATATTTTGAAACCATAATATCCAAAATGAACTCCCTGTACATCAACCAAGTATGGACTATAGTTGAAGCATCTATGGGTATGACCCAACAGGTTGCTAACAGGGATGTCAATCTAAATTTTTGTTATTGCCATATACCATCTAGAAAGTTTGTCTTTAGTGAGAGGGCAGATACATTTATGGATTCAAGTAGGCATTGAGGAGTAGATACTTCTATTTTTGATAAGACAATCAAAATTTTGACTTTATCAAATATAGATGAACCATGTGTGTGTGCAAGAAGATAGGTAGAGTCCCACTAACTTCTTGGTTATCTATGTGAGTGACATACAGCATAGTGGGAAGGCAATCTCGATATTATACTTGATCAATAATATGCTTATCACAAATATTTTCATGGAAAAAATTTGGGTTAAGCATCCAATATTTCTTGGCATCTATAGGGATAGATGTAAGTGGATGTTAGGCTTGTTTTAGTCTAGATACATGAATTTTATGTTGAAGGGTGGCGCTAGAAGGAGGGCTGTGTCTTTGCAGTACCTTTGTTCTTAAAGGAGTGCTCAACGGGACTATCTCCGGTCATCTTCTCTGACATTCTCTTCTCCTTCTCCTACTAGATCTCCACCTGATGCCTCCTCGAAAGGCATCCACCAGGAAATCCATGGCCTCCGCGGCCAGATCTCAAGCTCCGGGCTCGCCTCCAGTTTCCCAGGCTCTTCCTCCTCCGACAATGGTGGTCAGTATAGAGCAGTTCAATCTACTGGTTCAGCAGGTCAGAGGCCTCATCAAAGTAGTGCAGGCCATGCAGTAGCAGTAGCAACAGCCGCAGGCATCAGTGTGGTTGGAAAGAGCATCGTCGGAGTTCCAAAATTCGGCAATAGGGTGGGCCACTTGGGCCAGTCATCTTGTCTTCCCCGAAAAGGGGAATCCGAGGGTGGAGAGCCCTCAGTCTGATCATGATTCTACTTTCGGAGTATCCCTACCTCCACTCTACTAGAAGACCCTCGAGACTCGTAGTCAAGAGGACCTCCTGGATCGAAGGCTCCAGGAGATGAACCGATGGATCGAAGAGCTCCGCCACGCTCCCCCTGCTTATGGTGAGGACATCTGTACTGACCCTCCTTTCTCTCAAATGATCATGCAGAAACCGATCCCGTCAAACTTCAAGCTCCCCCAATTCAAAAGCTACGACGAGACCTCAAATCCGGTTGACCACCTGGAGGCCTTCCGGATAATGATGCTGCTCCATGGTGCGCCAGACGCCATCTTGTGCCGAGCTTTCCCATCTACCTTGAAGGGAGCAGCAAGGAACTGATACTCGATGCTGAAGTCGGATACTATCTTCTCCTTTGATCAGATGAGCCACCAATTTGTGGCTCATTTTGTTAGCAGCCGGCATCCTCAGAGAGGTTTGGAGTCCCTTATCAACATCAAGCAGAAGGAGGGAGAGTCCATCTGAGCCTATGTCAACCACTTTAATGTCGTCGTGCTGGAGGTCCGAAACTTGGACCAATCGATCGCGATGGCCGCCTGAAGGGCGGTCTTCAAAAAAATGATCTTCTATTTTCCTCAGAAAAGAAATATCCCAGGGACTTTGCTGATTTGCTGGCTCGAGCCGAAGGATATGCCCAAGCAGAAGAAGCCTTCAAGATGAAAGATGAGGAGGCCGCGAAGCAGTGGCAAGCAGGAGACTCCAGCAAGCCCACAGTTGAAAAAGGGCCGAGTGAAGCTCGGCTGCATTCTCGAACTCCCTCTGGACACAAGCGTGTCCAGACTCCTCCCTGGGCTCGTAGGCAAAGGAACCCGGACCACAGAGTTCGACGGAGCTCTCCCCCGAGAAGATTCCATAGCTACACCCCTCTCAACGCATTGAAAACTCAAGTGCTGATAGAGGTCAGAGAGCAGCTGCCAAGGTCGGAAAGGATGCGCACACACCTCGAGAAGTGCAATCCTAACAAGTTCTGCCTCTATCATCGTGACCACGACCACGATACAGAGGAGTGTATCCAGCTTCGAGATGAGATCGAGGAGCTCATCAGATGAGGTCGACTCGACAGATTCATTCGATGTCGACCTGAAGGTAGGGAAGATCAGCCTAGATCAGTCGGAGCCATCAAGGAGGGAGGAGCAGCCTGAAGATCGGCCTCCGATTGGGATTATCAACTCCATCTCAAAAGGATCCCGACGGGGAGCAGACCTTCTGCGGCTATAGGATCCAAAAAATCTATGGATGTATTACCATTAGCTTTGCCTTAAATAAAAGTTTTATATTTACATATCTATCCTTTTGGCATGAACTTATAACGACAGGAAGTAACTCCCACATTCAATCGAAATTAAGCATGTTAGGAACAGGAGAAAAACCTCATCCTAACATGAACAAAATTGAAGGCCCGATTACTTAAAGACCGGATGGGGGGAGAGGCCTGCGCAACAGCCCTTATGTGCCCCCACAGTCTTGTTAGGAATAGGAGGAGAACCTCATCCTAACATGAGCAAAGTCGAAGGCCCGGTTACTTAAAGGCCGGATGGGGAGAGAGGCCCTCGCAACGGCCCTTATGTACCCCCACAGCCTTATTAGGAACAGGAGGAGAACCTCGTCCTAACATGAGCAAAGTCGAAGGCCCAGTTACTTAAAGATCGGATGAGGGGAGAGGCCCACGCAACGGCCCTTATGTGCCCCCACAGTCTTGTTAGGAACAGGAGGAGAATCTCATCCTAACATGAGCAAAGTCGAAGGCCCGATTACTTAAAGACCAGATGGGGGGAGAGGCCCTCGCAATGACCCTTATATATCTCCATAGTCTTGTTAGGAACAGGAGGAGAACCTCGTCCTAACATGAGCAAAATCAAAGGCCCGGTTACTTAAAGACAGGATGGGGGGAGAGGCCCGCGCAACGGTCCTTATGTGCCCCTACAGTCTTGTTAGGAACAGGAGGAGAACCTCATCCTAACATGAGCAAAGTCAAAGGCCCAGTTACTTAGAGACTGGATGGGGGGAGAGGCCCTCGCAACGGCCCTTATGTACCCCCACAGCCTTGTTAGGAACAGGAGGAGAACCTCATCCTAACATGAGCAAAGTCGAAGGCCCAGTTACTTAAAGATCGGATAGAGGGAGAGGCCCTCGCAACGGCCCTTATGTGCCCCCACAGCCTTGTTAGGAACAGGAGGAGAACCTCATCCTAACATGAGCAAAGTCAAAGGCCCAGTTACTTAGAGACTGGATGGGGGGAGAGGCCCTCGCAACGGCCCTTATGTACCCCCACAGCCTTGTTAGGAACAGGAGGAGAACCTCGTCCTAACATGAGCAAAGTCGAAGGCCCAGTTACTTAAAGATCGGATAGAGGGAGAGGCCCTCGCAACGGCCCTTATGTGCCCCCACAGCCTTGTTAGGAACAGGAGGAGAACCTCATCCTAACATGAGCAAAGTCGAAGGTCCGGTTACTTAGAGATCGGATGGGGGGAGAGGCCCTTGCAACGGCCCTTATGTGCCCCCACAGCCTTATTAGGAACAGGAGGAGAACCTCATCCTAATATGAGCAAAGTCGAAGGTCCGGTTACTCAGAGACCGGATGGGGGGAGAGGCCCTCGCAACGGCCCTTACGTACCCCTACAGTCCTATTAGGAACAGAAGGAGAACCTCGTCCTAACATGAGCTGAAGTTGACTGTTGGGAACAGGAGGAGAACCTCATCCTGACGCGAACAAAGACCCAGTCGATCAAGACCAGATGAGGAGGAAGGCCTCCTCAATGGCCCCTCTACGCTCTCATGACCCTGTTAAGAGCAGAGGGAAAACCCTCACTCGAACACAAAAAAAAAAGAGAGGGGGGAGAATGAAAAGGGAAAGCGACGAACAACACCAGCAACAAGTGAAAAATAAAATATATCAAAGACACAAGGGACCTCGTCTTAACGAGAGAGGATATTCCTATCAAAAAACCCTCAGTCACTAAAAGGAAACTTGACATAGGCTGAGGAGAAATCGACTTCCTCAAAGTGATGAGAAGTTTGGGTCCCCAAGCTCAAGCACCGGGAGGAAGTGCTAAACTCAAATGGCCTCGAAAAGACCTATGGTCATGAACCAAAAAGGCAAATCAACATGATGGTGATCGAGAACTTTCAAACAACGATGGCGTCGAACAAGATAAAAGATAAAAGGAGTTTGGTAAACGACAACTCAATACCAAAATGGACAAGGTAATGGAAAATTTTCTTTTCATTTCATTGGTGAAGTATATATTACAAAGCCTTGAAGGCCAAAAAGAGAGATGACCAGAAAAGAAAAAAAATACATGGAAGGATGAAAGGCAACAAAAAAAAAGAGAAAGGAGCTCTAAGGAAGCCCAGCTTCTTCCGACTTTGAGCTCTCGATTTCGATCCTTATTAGGGATTGCCTCAAGTTTTCAACTTCTTCTCAGCAGCATATCCCGGCACATCTGGTGGAATCGCCAGCTCTCACCCTCTGACTCTCGAAGTCTCTTCCTCAGGACCTCGGACTCTGCCTCGATATCTTTGACCACCTGCTGCTCGTGGACCAGCTGAATCTTCAGCCGCTGCAGTTTAGCCTCCTCCCACCCAAGGGCCACAGATAGTTCTGCCATGGTCCCCCTCAAGGAGTGGAGCTTGTCGGAGCCTTGTGCGGAGGCAAGCTGGACTCTCTCAGATAACTACCTCCGAAGGCGGGCAACTTTGTCGGTCGCCGTCTGGAGCTTCCTTCGGTAGTCCTCTACTTGCCCGCTCCAGCCGACTCAGTAAGCGTTGTAGTTCGTCTCAGCATCCTGCAGCTGCTTTTGAAGGTCGGAGAACTTCTTCGACCAGTCTCGATCACAGTCGGCTTGGGTTGTGAGCCAGGATGAGCTCCTTTCCAACTGGTCGATCTTCTCCCGTGCGGTCGCCAGCTCGACTTCAAAGGAGCTGATCTTGGAAGCCTGAGTCCAAGATCGATCGCTGGCACATTTTTGGAGTTCCTCAAATCCATCATGAAGTCGGCCTTCCTTCGGATGTATTCCATGAGACCCTTTCTGTGGAGGTCCTGAAAGTGAATAGCCTCTGCAGTGACTTCCGAATGGCTCTTCCTCAGTCGATAAAGTTTATTTTCCAGCTTCTTGGATTTCTTCGTCAACTGATGAACTTTTTTTTTGAGGTCTCGGATCATCGACTTCAGAGGAATCCATTGTGGTAGGGGAAGAGCTTCGGCAGGACACTATTGTTGAAAGACAAAAGCGCCACGACTTAAATTAGTACAAGAAGACAAAAGAGAAGGAAAAGAATACAAAAAAAAAAGAAGGGGGGTCCTCTGTGAAGAAGAATCTGATTTCATTGATTAAATAATTTTCAAGTACAAGAGAATGAAGAAAAATTATCATAAAGAAAAAATACAAAGCTAGAGGTTCCGGACCTCTGGGGCAGAAGCAAAGGGGCTCGACGTCCCCGGAAGGTCGGCAGCGGCGACCGCGGCAGTCAATGAGGTTCTGACTGGAGGAGAACCGACAGCGATTTTGGATGGTCCTACTTCATTGTCGGATGCCTCATCCAGGAAGCCAAGATCTAGTTCGGGGAACCTTCCAGCCACCTTCTTTTGGTAAAGTTCGAAACCCTTGATGAAGGCGTCCTGGCCGAACTAGACCTGTAGATCCTCCATCTTGGAGGAGGCCTTGAACTCCACTGCTCAGGCCCCTGCCTCTGAGATCAGGGATGGAATCGCACTTTCATTTCGAAAACCTGCGCCTTCAACTCAGAAGCCTGTGCCTTCAGTTCGGAGACTTCGGCCTCAGCCTTCTTTCTCTCCTCCTCCAAGGTGGTCCTTAGATCAAACGAGGTTTGTCCCTCCTTTTCCAGCACCTCGTGGAGACTTAGGGCCTCGACGATCTTCTCCTCGAGGCGGGCAGCCCCAGCCAGATGACCTTCCTCCATCTGAGCTGCCTCCCTCTTGGCGATCTTCGCCGCCTCGACGTTGGTGACAAGCTGGTGCCCAATCTGCAAGAAAGGTGCAGATTGGGTCGGAGAGTCAATATAAAGGCTAAAGAATAAATTAAAGAAGCAAGAAGGAGAAAAAAGTGAGTTAATCTACTTCGAGAAAAGATCCCAGAGAGTCCCAGACCCGCAGCTTGGGATTAGCAAGGTCGGGCAGAATGCACCCTTCGACCAGCCTCTTTATTAAATCCCTGTTGTTGAAGGGATTTTCCCCCAGGTCTTCCTCGGAGCCGTCGGCCCCCTCGATGGCAACCTTGCGACTGCGGCTCTTTCGGGCCAGGGTCTTGTTTCTCTTCCTCCCTTCGGCCCCGGGTGCCCCTCGGGATGAGCCTCTGGAGCGGGATCCTCGGTCAGGGGGCTCCTTGAAAGGGCTCAGGGGACTTTGGGTTTGACGTCAGAAGGGACTTCGACGGCAACGACCACCGGAGCAGGCGCGGTCGAGCTTGTCCCTTCTGTCCTGGCTCTCTTCACCGACCCCAAAGTCGAGGCATCTTTTCTCTTATGGGTCTTGAGACCCTGGGCTAACCTCCGAGCCATGCCTGCGTCCATGTCTACAATAAAAGAAGATCAACACGGCTCAGAGATGGAGTAAGAGAAAGGGGAAGCAGCAAAAAAAAAATGATACCGGTAGGGTTAAGAGGACTCAAGTTGACGTTGAACAAAAGTTGTTCCTTCAGAAGTTCGGAGAGGAGGGGGGCTTGATAGGTCTCAAGCTTTTTGGAGGCTTCAAGGTCGTCCCTTTCTAGGCTAGAAGTCCGACAGACGGAATCCCTCAGAGAGCCCCAAGGGGGTAATCCTAGCTCCAAGGTCGGGCATCGGACATAGAAGAACCTCTCCTTCCAGTTGTGGATAGAAGAGGTGGTGCCTTTCAGCAACCCTTTTCTAACCGAACTGAGGGGAGAAGTACCATCAGTCCTTTGTCGAGGGATGACACTTGAAGGTGTAGAAATTCTTAAACAAAAAAAGAGTCGGCCGAACTTCAGCTAAACTACAAAGAAAAAGAAATCCAATCAAAAATCAAAAGGAGTTCGACGCTACTGAGACTAGAGAAATATTTAGAAAATGAAAGAGGATGATGACAAAAGGTGGAAGTGGAAGCCAAAGTTTGGCACGGAAGGCCTCTTGGTACAGACAGAAGTGATCGAGAGGAGGGGCACTAGCCTGGTCAGTTGGCCCGGGAAGCTCCAACTCGTACTCTGGAGGAATCCCATACTAAATCCTTATCAGTGAGAGCTCATCCGGAGTCAAAGAGCTGGGGATGGTGTCCGATGCAAAGACCAGACGAGGTTCGATCCCGACTACAGGTCCGTTTACGGTACAAGGACTCTGGAAAACTGGGGCTGACGAACTCTTAGAACTGCTAGAAGAGGAGATATCGGAAGATATTTTGGATCAAATAGAAGCCACAAAAATCCTGAAAATAAAATCAGAAAAAACAACGAACAAGCTCTCGAGGGAGCTAAACGAACGAAATATGAAGAAGAAAAAACAAAAAAATGGCAAGAAGTTTCGGAACTAACCTAGGTTGGCCCGAGGAGTGCAGGAAGACGGCAAGGACGGTGGAAGTCGACCCGAAGAATGCCTAAGGCCAAGAAGGATGCTAAAGGAGGCTAGAGCTCTCGAAGAAGAGGAAGAAATTGAGGGACTCTCTCAGGCAAAGTGAAACCCCTGAAGGAGGAGGATGTGTTTAAATAGGCAACAGAGCCTGAAGCAGTTATGATTGTGGATCTCCTCTAGCCGATCTACACATACCGTGTGTCCCACTCACTATGACAGGCTGTTGAAAATGGCTGATAGCTGACAAAATTATTATTGAACCGTACCTAGAGCCACGCCCCAGCGAGAATTCCAAAAAAGCCTTTTCGGATCGCTTTGATTTGAAAAGACTCCGGGACCAGCACGCCAAACGCCAAAATATTTGGCAACCACCGAGTGCGAAAATCGAGGGGGGTAACTTTGATCGTGAAAATTTCTCTGTACTTTCTTCATTCGAAACTCAAACTCGAAAGTAGGAAGACTGGTGTTGGGTATAAAATATCCCCCGATCGAAGTTTGTAAAAGACCGACTCTTCCAGGGCTTTTTTGGCTTCCGACCTTGTGTGGCGTCTCTCTGAACCCCCTCGACCATCCGAGCTTCCGGACTTCTCCGACAATGAGCTTCTCCATCCATCTACCAGGCCGCTCCAAAGGCTCTCTAGGCCTCACTATCAGCTAACCTTCTACAGTGATCAACTATTCTCCAAACTTCTTTCGGACTTCATCAATATCCGAGCTTCTTCGACAATGAGATTTTTACAGTAATCAGACTCCATCCAAGTTTCAACGATGGTCGACCGCCTTCAGGATTCCAATCGAGCTCCTGCGAGAACTGAACTCCTACTACGAGCGGTCTACTCTGAACTCCTACAGTGGGCGGTCTACCCCGGATCTCTACTGTAAGCAAATTTCATTTAAGCCTCTACTGTAAACACATTTCTTTCGAACTTCTATTACAAGTAGACTTCAATCGAGCTTCTTCGTAGCCGGATCCCAGATGAGCTTCTACAATGGGACAGGACCCACCGGCCAGGTCACTACTCCGAGCTCCCACGACAACCGATCTTCGATCGAGCTTCTACAATAAGCGGTCTCCCTTCAGCTTTCTACAAGAACCAGACTCCGTTCGAACTTTCATAGCAGATGGATATCAGATGAGCTCCTACGACGGATGGACTCCGACAGTTAGATTTTTACAATGATCGATCACCTTCGATGTCTGTCGAACCTCTCCAACGCCATCCGAAGTCCACCGTCGGCCGACCCTCTGCCAGATTCTTCATGAAATCGGACTTCTTTGATGGATAATCTTCAGACGAGCTTCCACATCAAGCGAATCTCAGATGGACTTCTCTAGCAATCGGACTCCTATCGGACTTCACCGATGGAAAGTCTCCATCCGGGCTTCTACGGCAGATGACTCCCACCTATAGTATCAGCGCCTAAGGTATCCGACAATAGTAGACTCGTCAGTAGCTTCGAAAATATCTGAGCTTCTCCTAGATCGATGGGATAGAGAGCCATTTCGCTCCATCAGATGTCCCAACCGAGCTCTAGCCGACAGATCCGAACTCTCTGGCAAGTCACGACAATGGCCACTACTCTGCTCCACTCTCTGCAACGGATTCCGCATGGCTCCACTACTCTTTTTCAAGTTGCGACAATGGACACCACTCCACTCTCCGAGCTCTACTACTCTCTGACAAGTCGTGACAACGAACACCACTCCACTCTCCGTAACAAACTCCATGTGGTCCTGAATGACCCCTGATGCCACTACTCTCTGTAACAAACTCTGCGTGACTCTGAACAGCCCACTACCAGGTGGTTACAGATGTCACTGTCAATCAGTTATGCTCTCTGTCTATAAAAAGAGATCCCCAGATACGTTCTTCTCTAAGCTCTAAACTCTATCCCAAAACTCTGCTAAAATTCTCACTCGGGCACTCCATTTCTGTTGAGGCACAGTACTAACATGAGCGTCAGAGGATCTTACCGGAGTACCTCCAACTCCAGTTTAGACTTCTCTTGCAAGTTTCGATGGCGACCGTGGTCATCTCAACTCCAGCAACTCCGGCTTTGGCAAAATTCTGCACCAACAAAGGGGTTCAACATGAATGGGTGTTGTTGGTGCAGAATTTCACCGAAGCTGGAGTTGCTGGAGTCGAGATGACCACGGCCGCCGTCGGGACCTACAAGGAAAGTCTAAACCGGAGTTGGGGGTGCTTCGACAAGATCCTCCGACGCTCAAGTCAGTACTCTGCTTCAACAGAAATAGAGTGCTCGAGTAAGAATTTTAGCAGAGTTTTGAGATAGAGTTTTGAGCTTAAAGAAGAACGTATCTGGAGGTCCCTTTTTATAGACGGAGAGTGTAACTGATTGATAACGATGTCTGTAACCACCTGGTAGTGGGCTATTCAGAGCCGTCCGGAGTTTGTTACGGAGAGTAGTGGTGTCAGGGGTCGTTCAGGGCCATGTGGAATTTGTTACGGAGAGTGGAGTGGTGTCCGTTATCGCGACTTGCCAGAGAGTGGTGGAGCCATGAGGAATCCATTGTAGAGAGTGAAGCAAGGTAGTGGCCACTGTCGTGACTTGCCAGAGAGTTCGAATCTGTCGACTGAAGCTCGGATGGGATATCCGATGGAGCGGAATGGCTCTCTATCCTGTCGATCTAGGAGAAGCTCGAATGTTTTCGACACTGCTGATGAGTCTACTGTTGTCAAATACCTTTGGCGCTAATATTGCAGGCGGGAGTCATCTGCTATAGAAGCTCAGATGGAGACTTTCTGTTGGTGAAGTCTGGTAAGAGTCCGGTTGCTAGGGAAGGCCATCTGGGATTTGCCTAATATGGAAGCTCGTCTGGAGATTATCCACTGGAGAAGTCCGATTTCATGAGGAATCTGATGGAGGATCGATCGACGGTGGACCTCGGATGGCATTGGGAAGGTTTGGCAGACATCAGAGGTGATTGATCGTTGTAGAAATCCAGCTGCTGGAGTCTGTCCGTCATAGGAGCTCATCTGATATCCATCCGCTATGGAAGTTCAGATGAAGTCTGGTTCTTGTAAAAGGCTGAAGGGAGATCGCTTATTGTAGAAGCTCGATCGAAGATCGATTGTCGTGGGAGCTCGAAGTAGCGACCTGACCGGTGGGTCCTGTCCCATTGTAGAAGCTCGTCTGGGATCCGACTATAAAGAAGCTCGGCTGAAGTCTACCTGTAATAGAAGTTCAGAAGAAATGTGTTTACAGTAGAGGCTCGAATGGAATTTGCTTACAGTAGAGATCCGGGGTAGACCGCCCACTGTAGGAGTTCAGAGTAGATCGCTGGTAGTAGAAGTTCGACTCTCGTCGGAGCTCGGTTGGAATCCTGAAGGCAGTCAACCATCGTAGAAACTTGGACGGAGTCTGATTACTGTAGAAATCTCATCGTGGGAGAAGCTTGAATATTGATGAAGTCCGAAAGAAGTTCGGAGAATAGTTGATCACTGTAGAAGGTCGGCTGATAGTGAGGCCTAGAGAGCCTGTGGAGCGGCCCGATAGATGGATGGAGAGGCTCCTTGTCGGAGAAGTCCGGAAGCTCAGACGGTCGAGGGGGTTCAGAGAGATGCCACACAAGATCGGAAGCCGAAAAGTTCTTGGAAGGGCCGGTCCTTTACAAACTTCGGTCGGAGGGCATTTTATACCCAACACCAGTCTCTCTACTTTTGAGTTCGGGTTTCGAATGAAGGAAGTACAGAAAAATTCTCACGATCGAAGTTGCCCCTCTCGATTTTCGTACTTGGTGGTTGCCAGATATTTTGACGTTCGGCACGCTGGTACTGGAGCCCCTTCGAAAAAGATTTTCTTTTTTTGGAATTTTTGCTGGAGCACTGCCCCAGGTACGGAGTAATAATGGTTTTACCAACTGTCAGCCACCTCCAGCTACTTGCCACAGTGAGTGGGCCACGCGGCAGTTATAGACTGGTCAGAGGAGTCCTGCAGTCATTATTACACCAGACCCCGTCGCCTATTTAAACCCGCCTCCCCCCTCCGGGGATCTCACTTTGTACGGGAGTTCCTTCGGTCCCTTCTTCATTGTCGATATGGACGCAGATGCGGTTTGGATGTCAGCCAAGAGTCTTAAAGCCCACAAGAGGAAAGGCGCTGCAGCTTCTGGGTTGGCGAAGAAAGTAAGGGTAGAAGAGACAGATCCGGCCGCATTTCGCCTTGATTGCCCAGAGCCCACATTTGTGACACATCCTTGAGCGTGAGTACATCCCGGTCCTGCGAAGGGGGGAAGCCAAAAGGGGACTGGAAGGAGAAGTCAGAAAGAAGGGGAAACCCGATCTCAGGAAGAAGGTCATGCCCGCCGTCATCGTGAGGCAGCGGAAGCCATGGTGCAAAAAGGACGGCATCTACATGTACTTTGAAGATAATGCTAGAGTAATTGTCAATCCAAAGGGGGGGTTAGAAGAAGAAGTCGGGCACTTAAAGCAATCCTCGACGGTGGCTAAAATCGAGAGTTCAAAGTCTGATGGTACCGAGCTTCCTTGGAGCTCTTTCGCCTTGTATTCCTTTCCTTTCTTGTTGTTTCTCTCTTTGGCCTTCAAGACTTTTTAATGTACACTTCACTAATGAAATGAAAAGAAAGTTTTCCATTAGCTTATCTATTCTTGTATTAAATTGTTGTTTGCCGAACTTCTTTTGTCTTCCGTCTTGCTTGGCATCGACGTTGTTTGTGATTCCTCCTCTATTCTTGCTTTGAGTTGTTGTTTACCGAATTTCTTTTATCTTTTGTCTTGTTCGATGCCGATGTTGTTTGAAGGGTTTCGGTTGTCGCCATATCGACCATTCATGATCGTAGGTCTCTTCAAGGCTATTTGAGTTTGACACTTCCTCTCAGTGCTCGAGCTTGGAGACCCGAACTTCTCATTACTTTGAGAAAGTCGATTTCTCCTCGGCCTGTATCGAGTTTCCTTTTAGTGGCTGAGGGTTTTTTGATAGGAGTATTCTTCCTCGTTGAGACGAGGTCCCTCGGGTCTTCGATATAGTTTGTTTTTCACTTATCGCTGGGGTAGTTCATCGCTTTCTCTTTTCATCTCCCCTCTTCTTTTGTGTTCGAGTGAGGGTCTTCTCTCTACTCTTGACAGAGTCGTGAGAGTGTAGAGGAGCCGTTGAGGAGGCTTTTCTCCTTGTCCGATCTTGATCGATCGACTCTTTGTTTGCATCAGGATGAGGTTCTCCTTTCATTCCCGACGGTCAGTTTCAGCTCATATTAGGATGAGGTTCTCCTTCTGTTCCTAACATGGCTGTGGGGGGCACGTAAGGGCCGCTGCGAGGGCCTTTCCCCCCATCCGATTTTTAAATAACCAGGCCTTCGACTTTGCTCATGTTAAGATGAGGTTCTCTTCCTGTTCCTAACAAGGCTATGGGGGCACATAAGGGCCGTTGCAAGGGCCTCTCCTCCCATCCGATCTTTAAGTAACCGCGCCTTCGACTTTGCTCATGTTAGGATGAGGTTCCCCTCCTATTCCTAACAAGACTGTGGGGGCACATAAGGGCCGTTGCAAGGGCCTCTCCCCCCATCCGATCTTTAAGTAACTAGGCCTTCGACTTTGCTCATGTTAGGATGAGGTTCTCCTCCTATTCCTAACAAGACTGTGGGGGCACATAAGGGCCGTTGCAAGGGCCTCTCCCCCCATCCGATCTTTAAGTAACCGGGCCTTCGACTTTGCTCATGTTAGGATGAGGTTCTCCTCCTATTCCTAACAAAGCTGTGGGGGCACATAAGGGCCGTTGCAAGGACCTCTCCCCCCATCCGGTCTTTAAGTAATCGGGCCTTCGACTTTGCTCATGTTAGGATGAGATTCTCCTCTTGCTCCTAACAAGGCTGTGGGGGCACATAAGGGCCGTTGCAAGGGCCTCTCCCCCCATCCGATCTTTAAGTAACCGGGCCTTCGACTTTGCTTGTGTTAGGATGAGGTTCTCCTCCTGTTCCTAACATGCTTAATTTCGACTGAATGAGGGAGTTACTTTCTGTCGTTATAAGCTCATGCTAAAAGGATAAATATGCAAATATAAAACTTTTATTGAAGGCAAAGTTATTGGTAATACATCTGTAGATTTTTTGAATTCCATGGTCGCAGAAGCTCCACTCCCCCAAGCTCTTTCAGATAGTATGTTCCGGGCCGAACTACCTCCTTAACTTCATACGGGCCTTCCCAGTTTGGGGCAAGTTTCCTTTGATTCTAAGGTTGTGAGACAGCGGCTCGTCGAAGTACCAGGTCCCCCACTCTAAAAGCTTTGCTTTTGACCCGAGAATTGTAGTAGCGAGCTACTTTCTTCTTGTAAGCCACCATCCGAACTTAAGCTGTCTCCCACTTTTCTTCTAACAAGTCGAGGTTGGCCTTGAGATCTTGTGGGTTGTGCTGCTCGTCGAATGCCACGACTCGCACCGACGGGAGTTTGAGTTCAATCAGGATCACAGCCTCTGTCCTGAAGGTCAAGGCAAAGGGGGTCTCCCCCGTGGGCAATCTCTGTGTAGTTCGGTATGCCCACAGCACGTGATAAAGCTCATCTGCCCAAGTTTCCTTTGCTTTCTCAAGTCTCGCCTTGATTCCTTGCAACAGAGTCCTATTAGTCACCTCGGTCTCGCTGTTTGCCTGCAGATGGGCTACCGAAGTGAAGTTATGGGTGATGTTTAGGTCCTCACAAAATTCAACAAACCCTGCTCCAGTAAATTACCGCCCATTATCAGTAATGAGGATTCTGGGTAGGCCGAACCTACAAACAATTGACTTCCAGATGAAGTCCTATACTTTAGCTTCTGTGATTTTTGCCAAAGGCTCAGCCTCGACCCACTTGGTGAAATAGTCTATTGCTACCAAGAGGAACTTTCGCTGTCCGGATGCCATGGGAAAAGGTCTGAGGATATCCATTTCTCATTGTGCAAACAGCCATGGGGCACTCAATGGTGTAAGCTCGGAGGCAGGTTGCCTCTGGATATTTGCATATCTCTGACACTGATCACACCTTCTGACATATTCAACAGAGTCGTGGTACTTGGTAGGCCAGTAATAGCCTTGTCAGAGTAGTTTGTGGGATAAAGATCTGGCCCCCAAGTGACTTCACAGACTCCCTCATGTACCTCCCTCAAGGCGAAGTTGGCTTCAGAAGGCCGAAGGCATTTTAGGAGGGACAAAGAGTACGATCTTTTGTATAGCTTGCCTTCGTAAAGGATATATCGGGAGGCCTGGTTCCTAAGCTTCCGAGCTTCTTTTGCATCAGGAGGAAGAACTCCGTCTTTGAGGTATGCAACTAGGGGGTCGATCCAACTGGGTTCATGGCTGATCTCCATCACAAGCTGTGATTCTTCCGCACTTGGGCGCTTCAGAACTTCGAAGAAGACTTCTCTAGGCAGTTCGGCTGGGGCCAGTGTAGCCAACTTGGAGAGAAGGTCGGCCCTGACATTTTCTGCTCTTGGGATCTGCCTGATATTAAAGCTGTCGAAGGTAGGGATGATCTCCTTTACCTTTTCTAGATACTTGGCCATACTGTCCTCTCGAGCTTCATAATTTTTGCTGACCTGTCCCACTACTAATTGGGAGTCACTGTAGGCTTGAAGCCGATCTACTTCTAACTCTTTGGTGATCCTTAGTCCCGCAATCAGAGTTTCGTATTCTGCTCTGTTATTTGTCACAGAGAATTCGAAGCATAGTGCATACTCTACGATAACTCCATCTAGATTGACCAAGATCAGGCCCGTGCCTGCGCTTGACATGTTGGAAGAACCATCCACGTAGAGGGCCCAAAAACCATCAGGGAGATCTGTTCTTTCTTCTGGGGAGTTCGACTGGAGCCCCGGGTTGTCGGCTTCATCTCGTCCAAGTTTGGCCTCTTCCGGGATAGGGCATTCCACCATGAAGTCTGCTAGTATCTGGGCTTTTATTACCGATCGAGGTCAGTAGTCGATGTCGAACTCTGTGAGCTCGACTGCCCACTTCGATATCCTCCCGAAGGCATCTGCTCGATACAAAACCACCTTGATCGGCTGGTCAGTGAGCAGTATTATGGTGTGCCTTGAAAGTAAGGTCGGAGCCTCCGAGCTACAACCAACAAGACATAAGTTAGTTTCTCTAACTTGGTATACATGATTTCGGCGTCTCTCAATACTTGACTTATGTAATAGATCGGCCATTAAATTTTTGCTTCTTCCTTAATCAAAACTGCTGCAAGGGCCACAGGGGAGACCATCAGGTATAAGAACAACTCCTCTCCAGGCTCGAACTTTGCCAATAGTGGAGATGAGCCAAGGTAGTTCTTCAGCTCCTCGAATGCTTGCTGACATCCAGGGGTCCAACAGAAGTTCTTTGGCTGCTTGAGAGTCTGAAAGAAAGGCAGGAACCGCTCGACCGATCTCGAGATGAAGCGATTTAGGACCGCTACTCTCTCAGTAAGGCACTGAACTTTCTTTATTGACTTCAGGACGGTCATTTCCTAGATGGCACGAATCTTTTCTTATTCGCGTTCATCCTTAATTAGAAAGCAAAACTTACTTTTCTACAAAACCCTAGATTCTGAAACCCTAATATTTATTTTACATGCTTTGTTTATGAACCCAAACTTAATTAATGTATTGAGCTTATGAAATTAAATTAGATCTAAAATTGAGAATTTTAGATCTAAGATATTTTCATAAGATTGGGTTCGGACTTGGGTAGCTCAATTAGGTCTAGCGGTAGATCAAACCGAATCAAGAGTTGGTTAGGTGGGATCATGAAAGCTAATAATTGACCAGCCTAATAGGATTAAGTCTGGGTCAAGGTCGAATCACATTTAGATGTGACTCGATCAAGTTAAGATCTAATTTGGCTCAGTGGTTAGAGTCTAGATTGTAGACTAACTCAATTAGTTCTGGTTCGATAATTTGGTGTCTAAGGTAAGTTGGGCAAATACGATCGACTGATCTTTAATTGGGAGCTACTCGACTCGAATGCGTTCTTTTCGAGTTAATGGCATATCCCTCCCATCGGTCTCACTTACCTGGCCATATGTATCGATCCAGTTCTGATTTGAGGTGGCTAACAATTCGAGCTGACCCATGTCACTAGGTTAGTCATAATTATTATGACTATGTCAAATCAAGTTTAAAGAGACCTAAATCAAATCTCTCTAAGAAAATATTAAGTCTAGGTCTTCCACCATTATGGATGTGCGGGCTCTTCCCGGTGTTGATTGTTCTCAGCTGGTTACAGTGGCTCAGTTGCACCGGGAAGACGCAACCATGTCCATTAGGCATTGGATGCTACGGATTAGAGGATGGGTTAGGCTCAATATTTCGGATACGGTGAGGGACCCAATCAGGAATCTAGTTCGTGCAAATGGTGGATTTGGCTTAACTAAGGATTGGAGCAATATCCCAGATACGGTGAGCTTCATGAATTAGAGACCAAGTTTTGGGTGCACCATGATTAGAGAATCATTGGACAAGAGTTGTCCACTCATCGATTGACCCATCATCAATAACTGTTAGGTGAGGTGATGAGCCAGTCGGTGAGACTGCACCACCCACTAGAAATCACTAATCACGAAGATTTTCACATCTCTACCAAGGGAGTGTAGGGATCTGAGAAAATAGTGGGAGCCTAATTTGTTTAAAAATAAAAATCTTAAACAAATTGGTTGAGTCTGATTATAAAATCAAACTAAAAACTTTTGACTCTCTACAGGAAACATGTCTGCCTCAAACTCCCTGACCAAAATTCTAGACACTCATAGACTAACTGGATTAAATTTTAAGGACTGGTTGAGGAACTACAGAATTATTCTAGGTTCTAAAAAATTGACTCATGTCTTGGACCAGGACCCACCTGCCATGCCAGCACGTCCGACTGCTGAACATAGAGCGTCTCTGGAAAGATGGACGGATGATGATAACAAAGCCAGGTACTATATATTGGGTGCAATGTCTGATGATTTGCAGCATCAACATGAAAATATTTTGACTACCTACCAAATGTTGGCTCACCTACAAGAGTTGTTTGGTGAACAGAGTCGCGCGGCCAAGTATCAAGTCTATCAAAGATTTTTTTAAGACCAAGATGCGTGATGGGCAGTCAGTCTAAGATCATTGTTTGACAATGATCAAGGATCTTGAGGAGCTTGAGAAGCTCGATATTATCTTAGATAAGAATTTTTAGATTGATGTGATCCTTCAGTCCTTGTCCGATGCATATGGTCAGTTCATCATGAACTTTCATATGCATAAGATGCAATGTACCTTGGCCGAGTTATTGAATATGCTGGTTACGGTTGAGCTTTCAATGAAAGGTTCAAAAGGCTCAGTTCTTACTGTGGAGCGGACTTCTTCTAAGAGAAAGTTTTTTGAAAGGAAAAAGAAGTCCGTGAAGAAGCAAAAGATGGATGGCAAGAACAAGAAGACAGGACCGAAGAAGAAGGCTTCTGAAAAGGAAAAGTGTTTTCACTGTCAGCAGAAGGCCATTGGAAGCAAAACTATCCTCAGTACCTGGCCACCCTGAAGAACAAGAAAGATGGTCCTTCTGGAGGTATGCTCATTATCGAATCTGATCTTACAGTTTCTTCTGCATCCAGTTGGGTGCTTGACTCTGGTTCTAGTGCTCATTTGTGCACTTCTAGACAGAGTTTTGAGGAGAGCAGGAGGCTGAGGGATGGGGAGATGATCCTACGTGTCGGGAATGGAGCAAGAGTTGCTGCTGTGGCCGTAGGAACCTACCCTCTGCGATTACCGTTAGGATTAAATTTAGTTTTAAGAGATTGTTATTATGTGCCTGCAACAAGCAAGAATTTGATTTCTGTTTCATGTTTAGCACAAGAAGGCTATGTGATTAGCTTTCATAAGGACCATTGTAACATATTTTATGAAAATAATAAAGTTGCAAATGATTTTATTATTAATGGTCTCTATCAGTTACATGTTGATATATCTGATTTTAATATTGAGCAAAATGTGAATGCCATAGGAATTAAAAGGCCTAGAGATAGTCTAAATGATAAGTATCTGTAGCACCTAAGGCTAGGTCATATAGCGGAAGACAGGGTTAACAAATTGAAAAAATTTGGGCTATTGAGTCCGTTGACTTTCGAGTCATATCCAGTTTATGAATCATGCTTTCAAGGCAAAATGACCAAGCTTCCTTTTGTGGGATATGGGGAAAGGGCCATAGACCTACTTGTCCTAGTACATACGGATGTGTGCGACCCATTTGATGTGCCGGCTAGAGGCAACTTTGTCTACTTCATTACCTTTACCGATGATATGTCTAGGTACGGATATGTGTTTCTAATGAAACACAAGTCTGAAGCCTTTGAAAGGTTCAAAGAATTCAGACATGAGGTAGAAAAACAAACAGGAAAGCCCATTAAGGTTCTTCGATCAGATCGAGGAGATGAATACCTTAGTCGAAAATTTTTAGACTATCTTAAGGACAATGGTATAGTCTCTCAATGGACTCCATCTGGAACACCTTAACTCAACAAAATTTTAGAACGGAGAAATCGGACCCTATTAGATATGGTCCATTCCATGATGAGCTTCACAGACCTCCCAAAATTTTTTTGGGGACATTGTCTCATGACAATAATTTATATATTGAATAGGGTTCTCTCTAAAATCGTTCCTACCACACCATATGAGATATGGCATGGTAAGAAGCCAAGTCTGAATTATCTCAGAATTTGGGGTTGTTCGACTCATGTCAAGAGACAGCAGACGGACAAGTTAGAGTTCAGATCTTTTAGAGCTCGGTTCATAGGATATCCTAAAGAGTCATTAGGATATTATTTTTATATTCCAAAAGACCACAATGTGATTGTGAGTCGAAATACTATTTTTCTTAAAAAATAGTTTATTCAAGATGATGGCATCGAAAGAATAATTAAGCTCAAGGAGAATGTCTCTCAAGAGCAACGAGCTAAAGAACCTGAGGAACCTAATCCATCAGAATCAGTCCTAACACTACCTCTTCTACCTCGTAAATCGATTAGGATTTCCCATCCTCCTGAAAGGTACTTAAGTACCATACAAAAGGATATAAAGGAAATATTTCTCATGGAAAATGGGGTTCATGGTGATGATCCCAAGACCTATGACGAGGTGATATCAGATATCGACTCCGAGAAATGGTTAGAGGCAATGAGATCAGAAATTGACTCGATGCACTCAAATCAAGTCTGGACCTTGATAGATCCACCTGAAGGTATTGTATCTATTGGATGTAAATGGATCTTCAAGAGAAAGATAGGTGCAGATGGAAATATGGAGACATTCAAGGCTAGGCTCATAGCGAAAGATTATAGTCAGCGCGAAGGCATTGACTATCAGGATACCTTCTCGTCCGTAGCCATGCTAAAATCCATCCGCACATTGCTTGCTGTTGCAGCCTATTTCGATTATGAAATATGGCAGATGGATGTGAAAACGGCATTCTTAAATGGATATCTTGAGGAAGATATCTATATGAAACAGCCGCTTGATTTTACATCCAGTAATGATGATCACAAGGTCTACAAACTGCAAAGATCCATTTATGGACTTAAGCAAGCATCTCGGAGTTGGAATACTCGTTTCAATGATGTGATCAAAACGTTTGGTTTCATCAAGAACGAGGAGGAACCATGTGTGTTCAAAAAGGTTAGTGGGAGTGCAGTTGTCTTCCTCGTATTGTATGTGAATGACATCCTCCTAATTGAGAATGACAT